>NW_016169384.1:0-17542 GCF_001687245.7 Rhagoletis zephyria
TCGGCTCCGCCCGAACTTAGACTTTCTTACTTGTTAAAAACTAAAACTGTTTGCTTAAATTAAATGAATAAATAATTTATATCCTTTGATCAAAAAAATGAATCTAAATTTACAGAATATTTATAATAATATAATGAGCATAAATTTAGTGGTTTTAGTTTATTTCCATTATACTTTTAAAGGTATTTGGCTCTTAGATTTTCGTATCCTAGATCTTACTTCTTCTTTAAATACGTGGAGAGTCAAATGATTCTATAGAAAAATGCAGGTCCATGTAATACCTATAGTTCATAATTTAAATGACTACCCCCCAACACTTCGTTGATTTTTAACATTGCGTGTACTTACACGCTGAACTACACATTTCAATTCCATTCGTCAGTCACTCGCTTCAATTCAATTCAAATATAAATTTGCCAGTCTATTGTATTTTTTATGATAACTCATTGAGCATTCACTCCAACACTCACAAAGAACTAAAAAATAGGGTGGTATTCTGCGCCACGGTGTCGAATATCCAAACAAAAGTGCCTTAATTCGCCTGAATATCGCCACAAATCGTTTGGAAAAAAAACATTAGAAATAATTGAACTTCTTTTGTGTCGTTTTATTTCTTTCTTAGATACTGCTGTCACATCCTGTTAAAAGTATGTATGTGTGTGACGTATATATGTAAGTATTCTTCGTCATTTTCCTGCTTGCATTCATGTGGTGGTTGCCTTTATTTGTTTGATTTGTTATTTGTTTGTCTTCCTTTAACATTTATCACTCTCAAACAATGCTACATAAATATATACATAAATGTATGTCTGTACATAGGTCTCAGATTTCTTTTAAGCTTACGCGTGCTCCACATTACAATTGTGGAATTTTAAGGAAGAATAGCATCGGAACTTAGCGGCAATGCGTCACGTTTTATTGTGGAACCTTAAAAGCAATAAAAAATAAAATATAAATTTGCNAGCCGACATGCTGGTAGCCGTGATTTTTCCGCATACTTTTTTTTTAGAAATTTTTATTTGTCGCACAGCCGCTAAATCGATAGTACTCGTAGCAAAACAAACCAAAAAATTATCCACAGTCTGTCAAATTCATATGTTTTGCAGACAGCGACTGCGAAATCTCAATTAAATGCTTTGCAACAATTCGTCGCTTGAAGGTAACAAAAGTTAATGGGTCTACTCTGTTGAGCTAGGCAAATATTACACCGAGTATCTGTATATCTACATACATATGTATTTGTTATTCTTTCCATACACTCGTGGGTTCACAAATATTTGCTATTTACGGCAGTGGTTAGTTTTGCAAATATTTCTCTCAATAATTAAACCGCCTCTAAATATACTTCTCGCAGGGTTAGATGTGATTTTTATTCTCTTGATGTGAATTCCGATAGCAGCGTGACTGGTCAGAGGCCCCAAAAAGTCGAGCGCTGCCACAGGTTGTCAGCGGGACTCTCACTCGTTTCCAGCCAGATAATATTATTTTAAGGATACCCTTTCTCGACAACTCGTGTCGCAGTTTCCCTGGGCCCTGTAGTCCATAAGTCTTATTAGAAAATATATCGATGTAGTTCAGAGGGAGTTTAGACAATCCGTAATCAATTTTTGGCTCACCATCCATGAGTTCAGTACTCTGATTGCAGCGCGGACTAG
This sequence comes from Rhagoletis zephyria, assembly GCF_001687245.7. Lineage (NCBI taxonomy): Eukaryota > Metazoa > Arthropoda > Insecta > Diptera > Tephritidae > Rhagoletis > Rhagoletis zephyria. The sequence continues at coordinate 1,656 of NW_016169384.1, forward strand.
GTCGTTCTATCAGTCTCTCTAGCATCTTCAACCGCAACAAGCCCCAAGACATGAATGCCCTTGTGTTGGTGGAATGTCCAGTTTTTTTTGAATTTCTTAAATTTGGTAGTGAAATCCAGCATAAATTTTGATGTAAAAAAACTATCTTAGATATTTTAGGGTTTAATACTACCTGAAATTGATATGCCTCATTACAAAATTATTTAAAATTCTTTAAATGTACGCATCAGTGGTAGGCCGGATTTTATGACACGCTTCCCAGGTCTGGGGACTGCCTTATGGAACCTGTTGGATCATCTACTGCTAGGTGAAATTCAGAGGACTACAGGCGTTCGGTACTACACCGAATTTTTTCAGAACTTTTTATGTAAACCATATTTTCGACATTTTTTGAGGTGTCAAACTAAAATATAGACTTTGACACTCTATCTCTTTTTGCACGGTTTTTGTTCGCCTAAACTACGCATTCGCCCCAGTTCAAAGCTTCGAAAACTACATACAACATACAAACATACATCAATATGTACTTACATATAAAACCGCGCAAATACAGCGGCAATGCCCTCTAACGATAGGCTCCCTCGCTCACAACATGCATACATACATATGTACATACCCATTAAGTACACATTTTTTATGAACCCATCGTCAGGCCTATAAGCCAGCAAGCTAAATATGTTCATATGACTTACATACGAGTATAATTGTTTTTTTTTTTTTATTTGAGCATTGCACTCTGCCATGTTGCATTTTCATTTCGCATTCTGCCTGAGGTGTTGTGCGTTTTCAATTTTTTTTGCACACCCATTTTTTTTTTGTTGCTCACTGTTTGAGGTGTATTTTCCGTTTGCTGGACTGTTTGTTTGCGCATTTGTGGCATGCGGCATGCAGCATACAGCAGCAAACAATCTCACCTTAACTCATTTGCGCGCAATGTCTGTTTGTTGTTACTGGAAAATGAACATACACATACTCAATAGCATAAGAAATGTACTTGCATTTGTTTGTCTACATTTATTTTTTACATATACATTTATGTACATTAGGGTGGTCCTTAAATGTCGGAAGCAAATTTTTACATCAGATTTCCTAAGCCTAAACCCCTACGGCGATGCTACTATAGTGGAAGATATCACATAAAGATTTTGGTCGCTATTGGAGATGGTGGAGGCGTGTCGCACAGGGCTCAAAGTTCAGATTGCCCTATGAAGACATCTTAACCGAATACAATCGGAAATAAAATGTATATGTAATATCCTCGACTTAAGTAGTGTCGATTTTGGGCTTTAAATGAAAAAAAAAATATTGAAATTTTTTGAGTCCTTAGGGGCATCTGGGTTTTGACCCCTTTGCGACGCGCCTTAAACGACTCCAATCGGGATCAAAATTTATATGTGATATCTTCGACTATGGTAGTATCGATTTTGGGCATTAAATGAAAAAAAAAATTTAATTTTTTGAGTCCTTAGAGGCATCTTTGTTTCGCAAACCGTCTCCAAATGGGGACCAGAATTTATATGTAATATCTGTGACAGTGGTACTACCGATTGAGGGGGCGACACCTAATAAATCCTTCGCTTGATTTTTTAAGGACCACCCTAATGCGCATACAAATGTATGTACATTTTCACTAGGGTGGTATAAAAATGAAGAGGAAACCCAATTTTTTGAATTTTCCCGTTGTCATCTCTCAGAATTAAAGAATATTGCAAATAAGGAGACCTGTATTTTTTATTTTCAAATCGGTTAATACCTAACCGTGCCGCTGGGGCTTTGAAGTTTTCCGTATAGGTACACTGGCCGTCAAATTAATTAGAGTTTTTATAAAATTTTTGGGTATGCAGTTACAAGGCTTATAAAAATTTTAGCAAAAAAATAAGTGCAAGTTTTGAGCAGCTAAAAAATCGCATTGATTTGTTTCCATTTAAATATGCATTTCTTGTGGAAAACATGCGTAACACCGTTTGCGAAAAAAAAAAATTTAAAAATCAACGAAAGTTTTCTTATACTTCGCTATTTATATAATAAAAAGCTCAAAATTTAGATAAAATTGTTTGCAATTTTTCCAAATCCTGTATAAAGTTTGAAAGTTTATCTTTTTCTTAAAGCAGGAACCATATTTCTAAAAAATTATAAAAAAAATTTTAGCTTGCAAAACCCTGTAAATATTAAACACGAAACACCATTCATCTAATCTTGACCGCTCGTGTACGTACATATGTACATAGATATATATTTTATATGGAAGAAAAACATTTTTTCATGGAATTGCGTTAAAATCCGTTAAAATTATATATTTTTTGATCGAATAAAAATATATGTTTTCAAACATTTTGAAGATTTACAAGGCGAATATTCTTAAATGAAAAAAAATTATTTTAATTATTTTATAGAAATTCGATAAAAAAATGTATATAAAAAATATACGGAAAAGTTTAAAGCGTCGGTGGAACGGTTAAATCTCAAGAGATTCCAAAAACAAAAATACAGGTGTTCACAAACTTTGGACCACCCTAATGTACACACATTTATACATACATAGACTGCATAGACTGTGCAGCGCAATTGCAAGGCGGCTGACTTTTTTTCTTTTACTCTCTCAGCATGGTTGGTTGGGTCGGCCGGCTTTTGTAGCGTTTTTAATTTTCCTGTTTTATTTCCGGCTTTACGATTCACAACTCAACTTGATTGCATCGCTACAGTGGCCGCTTGCGTTGTTCATGTTGTTATTGCTGTTGTCATTTGTATATTTTCTCCCCAACAGCAAGCTTCACTTGTCACGCTTACTGTCGATATTTTTTCCATATTCCAGTCGCTTTGATGAATAGAAGTTAACATACACATTTTTTGTTTGCGCTTTGTTGTTTCGCTGGAACTCCTCTTCAGCCATTGTTCTACTTTATATTCTAATAAACGTTTTTAATTTCTCCCTACAAATTGTTTAAATGTTTCCCTTTTTCCGCAACATTCAACACATTGAAGAGACACAACAAAATTGCCACAGGTTAACCTCAAACATGCCCTCAACTGAGTTATGTATTAAAAATAAAAGTAAGGCAAAATATGAAATCTGTCTTCTTTCACTCTTTAAATACTTGCCAATATTAGCTGTTGCTTAACTTTACTCTACGAAAATCTCATTTGTCCTTATGTCTCGTATCTTTTTTGTTGCAAAAATATTTAACTTCCCTGCATTTTCGAGCTCCCTGCGCGATAAGCTCTTCACTACCTGGCCAGTGTTATGTTGTGTTGACAGTCTGAGGGGTGGTTTACAGTTAGTCATCATATTCAGTGTTTGCAAAAAATGCCTCTGTGTCTATGGCTTTATATGTGCACCTACTCGTATATTCAGCAGCATCTTTGGCAAATATTTACATAAAAAGGTCAGTAGCACCTTTGAATGGGCAAACGCTGAGCGTTCTCCGTAGACGGACATCCGTTGCTTCTTTTACTCCAGTCTGTGATGGCATGGCGGCTGGTCGTGCCTCAACAAAAGCAAGTCGCATATTTTCTGCGTTCTTTTTAGCTATTATTTTTCGTACCTTTCGATATTTGCTTGTAAGCAAATGCTATTTGAATGTAAGTTTCAAGTAAATATTTGAATTAAAGTTTATAGAAATAAATTGATCCCAGCGATTTTTAGTCGGCCTTATTTGAAAACTAGACCCTACAGCAACCATTGGTATTGGCTGCCTGTTAACAAAATCACAAATAAGGCTTTCTTTCCTAGCGCTAAGAAAAATATCTCTATCTTTTTCCAATAGGCCATACCATACATCGTAAATGGTCCACAGAATATTTAAAAAAATAAAACTAAGTCGACACTTTTTGCGCTCTGAAAATTTCAACTTATAAAAACCTAGGATTGTTATATATCGAAAAAAGTATACTCCTATTTTATATTTTGAAATCAAAAAATATCTAGAGGTCGCTCAGAGCGCTCAAAGTTTTCCATGTATTTTTATATGGGGAAAAAAACAACTTTTCGTAGAAATGGTATAGAATTCTTGAAAATCAATATTTTTCGATCGGAAAACTCTGGTTCTCTTCAAGAGACTTTCAATAATAATACCCAATTGTTTATTTAACCATTTTTTAATACTAACGATTTTTTATTGGTCTGCCCATTGCATTTTTCGGAGTTTTTATGGGTTTTGGCGGACCTATAAATTATAGTTGCGATAAAAAAATTGTTAAATAAACAATTGCGTATTATTATAGGGAATTTCCTGCAGATAAACAGAGTTTTCCGATAGAAAAATATTGATTTTAAGAATTATAAACCGCTTCTACGAAAAGTTGTTTTTCCCCATATAAAATGCATGGAAAACCTTGGGCACTTTGAGCGACCTCTAAAAATAAAAAAATAGGGATATATTTATTTCGGTATAGAACAATCCCAAGGGGTGAGAGCATAAAAATTCCGAACATGGCATAGGTCCAAAGAAGCTCCACAAATTTGATAAAGCACGCATCACTAATAGCTCGGTAATAACTAAGAAAGCTTGGCTGGTAATTTTCAATACATCTAGCGCATATTCTGGATCTACTCAGGTACGAAGACCATTTGCATAGACCTTAAGTTTTCTGGGGCAATTCTGGCAGTTGTCTTTCAACTCACCACAATCTTACGAAAGATAAAGGAAAAAAATGAATTTAAAAAAATAAATAAAAATAAATTTAGTTTCTAACAATTAAATCAAATAAAAAAAAAAATATATATATATATATATATATATATTTTAATTTTTAACACAATAAAACATTTTTAAATTCAAATCAAATTAAATTAAAATAAAAAAAATTATGATTAATTAAAAAAGAGAAAAAAAATCCCTTGCTCAAGGGTTCGAACCTCATATCTTTCGAATCGCACGCCAGTGCTTTGCTCACTCGGCCATTGCGAACGTTGTCAGAAGAGCTTTTCATCATGAAACTTGGCATGGGAGCTTCTTGTAAATAAAATCTTTCAAACTTATATTATATATTTAATTTATTTGACTTCTGTTGAATTAAAGTCCCCGCATTGTTTAGTTACATTAAGATATCATTTAATCTCTTTTAATAATTAATTACTTACAACGATAGCTATAAACTGCAGATTATTTACAAATATATACATAAATATACTGAAATATACTTAAACATTTATTTAAACGACGACCACTTTATAATCCCATTGCTTTGAAAAACGTCAAACATACATATTTAATCTCATACTAATTGATACTTTACTGTAATTTATTGTGTTACATCAACCAATAACTGTTTCTAAACACAACTTAAACAAAAAAAGGAAGTACATAAATACAAACAAATTCATCACACCGCCAATGAGCCTCTCATTCACGTATTGCTATCCACTAACAACAAAAATATTCCACAAAAATTTAAATGAAAATTAGCACGAAAACCCGCAGCGAATGAATATAATTACAAATAATTGTGTGGTCAATGGAATCGTTGAACTGATTTGATTGGTTTGGTCCGATTTGTGTATTTAAATAAATCGCGCTGGTATTCAAAAATGATGTGACAAACTTCAAATAAATAAATATACATTTGTTAATTCTGCACTTTTGTGTACGTATACATAAACAAATAAATACATATGTAAATATGTACATATGCAAATAATTTTGACAAATATTTACTGCAATTCAGCTATTTATCTAAGTTAAGCAGGAGTCAAACATTTGTGGAAATCAATTTCCTTAAGAGAATATCGCTTACTTAGAGTGAAAAGCTGTTAATTCCACTTTTTACGAAAACTTATATTTTAATGCAAGAAACAAGAAAAATTAAAAATGCATCGTTTCAAAAAGACCGACTACCTTATTTTATTTCAGGCCATTTCTATGCAGTGAAACGAATATTTCCCAAGTCCAAAGGAAGCACAAAAAATCCGACAGCTTCAAAAGAATATCAAAAATGCTAATTAACGCCAAACTCTCCCGTTTCGTTATAGCGAATTAGTTTTTGCTTTGAAAACGCAAAATTTATGCTGTCAAAGTTCTGGAAAATTTTTGAAAAAAATTAGTGTTTTTCATCTGCTCGGTAAAATTGGAAAAACTTAACATAAAAACTTTTCAATTTAAGCTAGCGATGTACATGTCTTTAATTATCTCTACCCTTTAAAAAATTTGCTTTCAGAAATTATTTGTCTAAAATGCGTATTTCTTTCGTGACAAATAAGGTTTTGAGACTAGTCAACCAGACTGACTCATTTCGTACTCCTTTGGTATCCTAAAATCTGAATTGAGCAGAAGTAACAAAGTTCAGGTACAAGTTGAAGTTTATTAATTATCAGCATTATAAATAATATATAATATATAACATTGATACTAAGAAAGGCGTAATTTTTCAAACTCTCATATGACTATTATCTTGGACTCGTATTGGCATGCAATTCTAAGGAGGAAAATACGATCCTTTTTGGCTCTTGTTTGAGCTCATAACATTGTAGAGAAAATCTCAAGCTTGGAAATGACACAAGAAAACGTCGAAACAAGTAAACTTAACTTCGACTCGTAGATTACGAATCTGTTCTTCTAGATCAGGTAATTTTCCCAAGGTGTTTTAATTCTTATGAAACAAATTGAAACTTTAACAAGGAAAAAATTTAAAAGTAAATATTTAGTAATCTTTTTTTACTTTATATGAAATCCTGTTCTCTTGCCAAAACATAAAGCTACTAACGATAAAAATCGATAATTTTGTATTAAATAAATAGGAGTAACATTTTGCATGTTGCAGTTTGAATTTTTTCATTCGCAATGCAAACATAAAATGAAAATATCTTGGGAAAATGTTCTGATCTAGGAAAACGGTGTACAGATCTTCGGCGTATTTGTGTGTAATTTTTCCGTCCCTACTGTGTAATTAGGGTTATAACTCAGATTTCTGAGACTTTTCTGACTTTGAAATGAATATTTTTGTTTTATATCAATATCTTATTATTATATTTCGTTTTCGGAAAAGACGAAAGATTCTCCTTCTTTCAAATATTCACAGAGGTTTAAGGAAATTTTTTAAACAGGTGGCACCGTCTTCCAAACTGTTTTCTTAATAAAGTTTTTTAAAACCTCTTTCGTTTGATATTGTAATATTTCATTAGATTGGAGGTGGAAACTCTCTTCCCAATATTTTCAAAATGAAAACAACAACATATTCCGTGTGACATCCATATTATAATACTTTATTTAGTTTATGAAAAAATGGTATTGACTTTTAAACAGGTGACCAGCCTCTCCGAAATATTTCAAGATAAAGCTATTTTAAACGTCATTCGTTTGCCATGCAATTAACTTATTAATAAAATTTAAATTAACTTTTAAAATAGGAGATAATCCTCTTAGAAATGTTTGCGTAATAAAGTTCTTTTTTTAATTCCGCCTTCAAAAAATATGCCAGATGTTAATGGATGTAATAAGCTATCTGTATGCCAGACAAACTTTCACATCTAAAATATTAGAATCACTTAGTTTAAGCTGTAAAATGGTTTTGTATTCCTAAGCTAGTGCTAACCTTTATCAAAAATATTTTCGAAAGAGATGCAGCTTTCTTAAAACCTTTGCTATTTGATACCCAATATTAACTTATTCTATTCAACTTGCTAACTAAATTGACTTTGAGTATACAAAATGCTTTAAAACATTGATACTCAGCATTCTCCTAAAAAATAAATAGAAGTATAAAACTCCGAAGAATAGCAAATACGAAAGCCAAAACACCCGCCAGTTAACCGAGAAAAGTTAACACAAACGACCTGCTTGAGTAAGAGCTTAACGCGGAAATCTTTATTCATTGATTATTTAACGACTTCTTAAGTGGTTCCTTAAGTACACAAAAACTTGCTCCTTATATGCGATTAACTGCCGAGAATAAGAAAACTAAGGAAAAGCGAAACTCAAAGGCGCTTCTAGATGAACAAAAAAGAAACAGAAAGTAGAAGAAAAAAATCCGAGTGAAATCTAAACCAAAGCAGAAGCCAAAGCTGACGTATTGCTTTTCAGCTACTTTGTATGTATTTATGTGTATATGTATGTATGTATGCGTGTATGTATGTATGTATGTATGTGTATATGTATGTAAATGGTACATATAAAATTACGAAAAAGTGGCTTCCCATGATTTGTGGCTCGCATGCAAACATTTAAGAAAGTAAAAGCCACTAAGATGATTTGCTTGCTTCTTCTGCCCTTTACATTCACTTGAATGCGCAGTCAAATGGCAGACAAAAAGTAATCACGACATCACAGCACACAGGAAGGAAAGAGGACAAAACAGTACAAGACTTAATGACCTAAGATGCAAAGACGCAGCACGAGGATGAGAATGCCGTTCAAAACAAAAAAAAAGCAAAAAAAAACGGCAAAGGATTTTAGGACAACTGGGCGCTTACTTGTGCACATGCATGTATGTGTATTTGTGTTGTATTTGTACGCATGCTAAATGCGTGGCACACTTCTTTATTTGGCACGCAAACAGCCGCTTCGCTACGCTTAAGTAACTTAAAAGTTAAACTTTCATCCAAGTGCTATTATGCTTTCAGCAGCTGCGTCACCAACATCTGTCAAAGTGCGCTTTTGGCACTGATGCCACTCTATTATTTTTTTGTTTCTCTTCCATGCGGGTTTTGCTTTGGCGAAGCTAGTTGTTTGCATTTTTTGCTGGAAGCGATATTCATCCTAATGCAGTCATTTAATAGATTAAGTATGCTGTATGACTAACATACTTTTTCAACACTTCATTTAAATACTTTTAATTCAAAAACTGTTAAAGTTAGTTTCTTCACACTTTATTGAATATACCACTGCTATGCTTTGAATAACAAAACAAAAACATAAATGGACTAAGTCCTTCTCATCTCTGTGATGGTTGCTTACCAATCGCTTCTTTTTTTCAATAGTACCTTTTTTGAAAGCTGGTTTAACTTTTTTTTAAAGAGTTGCCACCTTTTAAAAAATTTAATTCAAATTACTTAAAAAAAAAAATTAATTATTACAAAATGTATGTCAATCGGAAGGGGTTTGAGATGTTTTTTAGCTGAACTAACAGAGGGTTGCGACCTGTTTAAAAAATCAAATTGACTTAAGGGAATTAGATAATATATGGATTACAGAAGAAAGGGTTTATGAATGTAGTAGTTTTAAAATACGTTGAAGAGGGTTGCCACCTGCATCAAAAGTCGAATTTAATTAACTTATACACACTTTATATAAAACATTAAAACATGGGTGTCAATCGATAGGGTGTTAAGAAATCATTAGTTCGAACTTTTCAAATATTTGAAGAGGTTTGTCACGTGTTTAAAAAGTTACATTCAAATTATTCAAAAAGTTGGATGAATTATTAAAAGATGGGTATACATCAAAATTTGTTCGAGAAGGGTTTAATTCTGAACTATTTATAGCGGGGTTGCCACAAGTTGAAAAAAACAAACTCAACTCAATTCGTGCGTTAATTAAAATAAAATCCCTAGTTTGGTTATCAGTTGAAATGGGCTTGAAAAAGTTTATTTTTGAAATATATTCATGGGGTTGCCACCCGTTTGAAAAGTCGAATTTAGTCAACTTTTATACAATGAAACATCAAAATATGGATGTCAAACAAAATAGAAATCTTTGGTTTGAAAACTAAGAACAGTTTTGAGGTGTTGAAACGCGGGAGACCGTTAGCAATAAAATTTCAAAATATCAACGCCAGTTTTTTTAAATTGCACTTGTTTTATTAAAAAACCGAAAAAGTAGTATCCAAAAAGAAATAAAAAATTCTCAAAAATCAACGGGATTTTCTAGCCATTTGAAACTTACACTTGCTTACACTAAAATTGTATGGGCTGTAAAACTGCTTACTCAAAAATATTCTAAATATTCAAAATAAAAAGTTGAAATTTGAATGAAAAAAATTTTGTATAAAGTTTAAAACTGTGATTTATATAATTTTGGTTAAAGCTTGGACGGTACTTTTATAGAAAATAACAAAAAAATTTAGCTCAAAAAACATTACGAATATTTAAAAAAAAATTCAACATTTGTTTGAGTCCCTGTATATACTGTACTATGTACGTATTTGTATACTTACAGACAAATGTATGTATGTAAGTTTATGAGAAAAATGTAAACTCATAACTTATATCCTGTAAATATTTTTACCACAAATTGAAAACTTTTGGTCGAAAATTATTAAAAGGCTTTGCTGCGTTAGGCAGAAACTGTGAGTCGATAATGCTTCACATGTGCCACTCTCTACTTGCAACTTTTGGCATTTTGATGTAAATATTGTCACTGCCATTTGTTATTGTTGTTCAAATTTTAACAGCAAAACTTATTGACAGTTTACTTATATGTAGCCCGCGCACAAACATAAATATAGACACACTCATACCCAGTGGGAAAAGTAAGTAATGCATTACATGTGTGATAAATACTGTAATGTATTTCTTATGACCTCTAGATTCTATTACTGTTTAATATGTAATCTGCATTGTAATGTATTCAAAAGGTCCCATATTAAATCGCATACATTCCTCGTTTACTAGATAATGCGAAAGTGAATGCCCCACTTTTCTTAGGATATCGCCGTGGGGAAAAAATACATTTTCGAATGTAAAAAGGCCGTTTTACTAATTATTTTTTCCGTTTACTATGCATTACATTTTCCCACTGGGATGATACAGTTATGTCTGTATGCATATACATATATATGTGTGAATACACAAATGCATGTTGCACTCATAACTTTAGTTGCTGCAGCTGTTGTCATTGTAACTCATAGTTTTGCTACTAAATTCCACCGAAAACAAATGGTTATTGGTGTTGTTTGTATGTAGTACTCGTATTATGTGCGCTAGTTGTTGCTGCAAATGCAGTTGCTGCTGCTGCTGCTGTGGCTTATCACTGCTGCGCGTACGTGGCCACAATGTATCGGATTAGATTTTTAGCAAAAATTCTCCCTAATTTCATTTCACTTTGCTTGTTTGTTGCTTGCTCGATAGTTATTTTGTTTGTTAGTGTGATTACTTTGAGCTAAAGCTTATGTTTGGCTAGCTATTTGCAATTAATAGATATGCCATTTTTGTAGGTGAAAAACCAATTTAGATTTTTGGATTATCACAGTTGACAAACTTGAAAAAAAACACAATTAAACAAGTGTGCAAGCTTTTAGATAAAATGCATAAGCGTCAAAAAATATTTGCTACAATAATTGTAAACAAAAAATATCTTAAAGTAATGGCTTAGTTAAAATATAGAGGATGTGGTAGTGTTGAATATTAGTTATTAACAAATATTTTTTGCAGAAGTAAGTAACTAAGTTACAAATTTTCAAAGATATTCAATTATAAAATTTTGTAAGGACATTTTCAATACCTATTCGTCCATGTGCAACAAAAAATTTTATTTTTTGAATTCTAGAGAAGTCTCTCTTTTATGTGATGTCGATATTGTCACTCCAAATTGCATTAAATTCGTTCAATATTTTTTTTTTTATTAATCACTTGCTTGAGATTTCACAGTACTTTTGAAAAAGTCTTGACGTTAGAGAGAATAACTCAAAATACACTGTGTTTGGCCCCCAGTTACGCAAGTATATTAATTTGTGTGCGTATAGAATTCACAGTGTTCCTGGGTTCTTTTCAGGGAATCGGGTCTGTCCACGAGCATCTTAACCCATCAGAAGACAATATTGTGATCAATTGCAAGTAAATGTGGCACCCATCTCGTCGAGCTATATTTCCTCATAATTTTCCATTATAAAGAACTAAACTTTCCTGAATAGAATTGAATTTTTTCACACCTTAAAGTTTTGAGTCGACTGCTAATGCAATTTAATTTTTTTACAAAACCGAATGTCATACTTAATTAAGTCGCATTCATTAAAGAGAGACAGATAGAGAGAGAGCGCACCATACGTAGGTATATATGTATATTCTAAAATAGTCATGGATTCTAATTGAAATGGAAAACAAACAAGCAACTAATTGCTCACTAACACCAGCATTTTTCTTAAGCTCACTCCCTGTGCAATCTACGAAGAAGTTATGCATTCTCACACAAAATGCTATCTGCATGAATTGTTTCATTTTAGCATTTTTAAACTAATTTTCATTACGACACATACATAAATACCATCATCATAAATGTCGTCGAGAGTGTGTCAGGGACAACAGCCAACACCGATGAGTGGTGAGTCAGACATGAGTGAGTGCTGGGAAGAGGGGCGACAGCAGATGAATGAAGCACTCTTGCAGGAACGTGCGAATTAGTAGAAGTAGATGTTGAGAAAAAATGCCAACGAAGTAGGAAAGTAAGTACTTTAGCACCGAAGTTGTTGGTTCTTGTTTGTTTATACATATTTACCGCTGGTTGTTTGCTTGTTTGTATACATACGCATTTGTGTGCACTCGAATGGAATTGCTACGCGAAATCGTGAATCTGTAACGCGCTGCTCACTGCACAATCGCATGCATACACTTATGTAGCTATGTAGATATTGTCCTTCTGACTGCCAGCATAGTTGCAGCTTCATTGCCAGCAATTGTCAGTTGCTACGATACTTTGCATGCCCGAACACATACCAACACACATACATGCATACATGAATATTAGCACAATAGCATACCCTGCAGGAAATGTATCTATCTATAAGTTAACTTGAAGTTCATTAGGAAGGAACTAATGGTCACTTATTATCTGTATACATATTTTCTTTGAGGAAAGCTAACTATATTTCTATGGCGATGGACGCGAAATAGTCAAGGGTGGTTGGTTATCTCTGCATTCGATGTCAACTAACTTGTAACTAACTCTTTTTGGACATAAAATATCAATAAGAAACANGTAGATATTGTCCTTCTGACTGCCAGCATAGTTGCAGCTTCATTGCCAGCAATTGTCAGTTGCTACGATACTTTGCATGCCCGAACACATACCAACACACATACATACATGCATATTAGCAGAAAAGCATACCCTGCGGGAAATGGATCTGTTTATAAGTTAACTTGAAGTTCATTAGGAAGGAACTAATGGTCACTTATTATCTGTATACATATTTTCTTTGAGGAAAGCTAACTATATTTCTATGACGATGGCCGCGAAATAGTCAAGGGTGGTTACCCCTGCATTTGATGTCAACTAACTTGTAACAAACTACTTTTGGACATAAAATATCAATTAGAAAAATAAAATTGATTATTTTTTACTTTTTTTATTTATGTACTTCGTCGGAATATTTTTGTTATGTATGTTACCGCATCAAAAAAGTTAACTCCAAGTTAGTTAATTTTTTTATTTTCAATTGATAATTTTTTTCTGCAGGGTACTAATAAAACAACTGGCTGGCTAATGGACTCTAGGAAACTCTTCGTTGAAGAGGAATGCAACAGCCAAAACAAAACTGCGGCAAAAAAAGCAAAATTCTACAAACACAAAGCTGCAACGCGACATTCAACATTTAGTGGCATGTCTCCATTTGTTTTGCTCTGATTTGCGCTGTGCATTTTTTGTTCGCATTTTTTTTTCTTGTGTGCTTNGGAAAGCTAACTATATTTCTATGGCGATGGACGCGAAATAGTCAAGGGTGGTTGGTTATCTCTGCATTCGATGTCAACTAACTTGTAACTAACTCTTTTTGGACATAAAATATCAATAAGAAACACAAAATATTTTTTTTTTTACTTTTTTATTCATTTATTTATTTACGTATTTATTTATTTATTTTATTTAATATTTGTTTACAGATTCTGCGGTAGGTGGTCCTATATTCAAACACCGTCAGACATAACTTCAAAATGATAAAGTAAAATTTCGATCTTCCTTTTATTTGTCTTGAATACGAAAAAGAATCTGTGAAGTTCAGAAAAAAAGTGTATTGAAAGTAAATTTTGTGAGGATATTTAAAAAGGAACTTGCAAAGAAAACAAACTCCCTGCATGACTCTTGTACGACTTTACAACTAACGTAAAGTTAGTTTTGTCATAGCTAATTAAAAGTTAATTATTTATAGAACTCCCACAAAAAGTTGGATATTTTAATCAATTCATAATTTTTTTCTGCAGGGTGTTTATGAATTGCAAAATTAAAGTGTATTCAAAGAAAAATTTTTCGTTTAAAGAAAACAATCTCCTGGTCTCGTCCGCATTACTCCTGCAATATTTTTCAACTAGTTTCAAGTTGGCTTTTTATAGCTAACTACAAGTTAAATATTTTATAGAAACCCCGCAAAAAAGCTAACTCCAAGTTGGTTAATTTTTTTTTCATTTGATAATTTTTTTCTGCAGGGTACTAACAAAACACCGGGCTGGCTAATGGACTCTAGGAAAATCTTTGTCAAAAAAAGCAAAATTCTACAAACACAAAGCTGCAACGCGACATTGAACATTTAGTGGCATGTCTCCATTTGTTTTAGTCTGATTTGCGCTGTGCATTTTTTGTTCGCATTTTTTTTTTCTTGTGTGCTCCATGGTTGCTTTATTAATTTGCATTTGGTCTGTGTTATTTTCTTTTTATCATTTTTTGATCTTTTAAGTGAGTGGCACGCTCCTTTTAGCAGAGCTCAAATGTTGCAAGTGTGCGTGGCAGCAGTGTAAGTAAGTAAAAAAAATAGAAAAAAAAGAGCACAGAAATTGCAATTCTTTACGTGATCTCAAAAGAGCAGCGTAAAGCAGGGCACAGCTGCTGCTGATGTCCCTTGCAGTTACTTGATTGCGTTGATTGTCCACTGCATTCGCTTAGCCTTCATTTAAGCGCAATTGGACAACTGTACAACTGGACATGCGATGCTGGCACACTCGACAGTTATGTATATATGAGCTCACCTCTATACATGCAGATCCTGGTATGTGTATGTCACATCACCTAGAGCCGCGCCTCACTCTCNAAAAAAACGAGCACAGAAATTGCAATTCTTTACGTGATCTCAAAAGAGCAGCGTAAAGCAGGGCACAGCTGCTGCTGATGTCCCTTGCAGTTACTTGATTGCGTTGATTGTCCACTGCATTCGCTTAGCCTTCATTTAAGCGCAATTGGACAACTGTACAACTGGACATGCGATGCTGGCACACTCGACAGTTATGTATATATGAGCTCACCTCTATACATGCAGATCCTGGTATGTGTATGTCACATCACCTAGAGCCGCGCCTCACTCTCTCTTTTTGTGCAATTTTACNCGCTTAGCCTTCATTTAAGCGCAATTGGACAACTGTACAACTGGACATGCAATGCTGGTACACTCGACAGTTATGTATATATGAGCTCACCTCTATACATGCAGATCCTGGTATGTATGTCACATCACCTAGAGCTGCGCCTCACTCTCTCTTTATGTGCATTTTTATAGTTTTTATTTTTGTGGTCAACTGTGGCCCGATGGATGACTCATCTTTTTGCTAAAACAATTGTTTTCTCCACTCATGCCGCCTTATTGTCTAAAGCGTTTCTGAAGCCGGTTCAGCTGCTGCGGCAACTGAGGCTGATGTTTTTATGATTACTTAAATGTCAACAGCAGTCTCAGTATACATCAACTTTTCTACCACAACATGGCCACAAATGGCAACCACATCTGTCGTGCACACAATTATGTATGTATGTATGTATGTATGTGTGTACATATGTATGTGTTGACCGTAAGGGCCCGCATGCAATTTGAATTTTCTAATTTATTTAGTGGACGTTTACAATTGGTAAGGTNATGGCAACCACATCTGTCGTGCACACAATTATGTATGTATGTATGTATGTGTGTACATATGTATGTGTTGACCGTAAGGGCCCGCATGCAATTTGAATTTTCTAATTTATTTAGTGGATGTTTACAATTGGTAAGTTTGGCGTAAATATATACAGTATTGGACATATCTATAGCACCCCCCTTTCAAAGCG
>NW_016169385.1:0-11544 GCF_001687245.7 Rhagoletis zephyria
AAAAAAAAAAACGGTGGAAACCAGTTTTGGAAAACCGAGTCAACCACCCTAGTAGTTACATATATATGTACATACTAACATGTTAAATTTTATTATTATCCTATACAAGTTAGCTCATTATCTAATAAAAACCATATAAATAGTATTTCAAACTTTGTACAAAAATTATGAAAATTCTGCAAAATTGCATCTAGATTTTAAACCTTTTAATCAGATTTTTTAGAATTTTTTTGAGTATGAAGTTTATAGCCCATTAAATTTTAAATAAAGTGCAAGTTTTAAGTTGCTAAAAAATCGCGTTGATTTTGTGAATTTTTAACCGACTTCCAAAAAAGGAGGAGGTTATCAGTTCGTCGGAATATTTTTTTTTTTATGTATGTTACCGCATAACTTTGGACCACGTCAACCGATTTCGATAATTTTGCATCGGAAAGGTAGTGTCTCTGAGGTGATCCCATACTAATCCGGTTTAGATCCGATCATTGGATCATGAGATATATGTATATGTTTTGTTTTTTATATGAGAATTGAAATCGTTTTTTTTTTTGCTAAAAATTACTTGATTTAACGTATTTTCTTCCATACAAAGTATGTTCGAAATTTTTTTTTGTATGGAAAAAAGTGCGTAATACGTTCAGAATAAAAATTACCAAAAATTAAAGCGATTATTAGGAGCTTAAAACTTGCACTTTATTCTACTAAAACGGAACAGAATTGTAACACAGTAGGAAATCATATACTAAAAAGTCAGAGGCCTGAGGTANAGTGCGTAATACGTTCAGAATAAAAATTACCAAAAATTAATGCGATTTTTAGGAGCTTAAAACTTGCACTTTATTCTACTAAAACGGAACAGAATTGTAACACAGTAGGAAATCATATACTAAAAAGTCAGAGGCCTGAGGTAGACACAGCTGCAGCTTTTTTGCTTTATTTTTAATTTACATGAGCACTAACTGAACCCTTAAAAAGAAAGTCGAAAGCTAAATAGTAAAAATAAAATATTAATACTTAAATGTTCTTGCAACAATTGAAAAGCGAACAAAGCATTTAAAATTTTGGCAAAAGCAACTGACACATTAGCTACAGCGAGTCAAAAACTTACGAAAACAAAGGCATCAAATGCTATTTGCAATAGCGAACGCATAGTGCTAGACCAGCTAAATGCTCCAGGGATCTAAGTACACAATGCTACAGTGCAAAGCGCGCTGCTTCGCCTTCAACTGACAGTACCTTTGTTGGTTGGTTGCTGTGTGTCAGAGTAAATCTCACTGGTGGCCAATGGCGGCGCATTGCATATATTGTAACTGAGACACAAAGTGGACATTCAATGGTTAACTGCTGCTACTCGTAACGTTACTGCTGTTCCAGCTCATGTACGGATTGTTTTAGCCAACTCAAGCCGTGTCTATGGGTTGCCATTATTTGGCTACAAAATATACGCTAGTAATGGAACGACCAAGCTGCAACTGCACAATTCAACGCAACGCTTACCAAACCAATCCTTTGGCAGTCGCCATGAAAACCGAAATACGCTGAGCAGCTCACATTGTCATTGTTTTAAGATGGCAAGCAGCGGAGCGGTAAATGCACAGTAAAAGGTGAAAAAGGACTAAAATCGTAAAGTCGTCCTTAGTGTGTAGCTTGGCTGGCTACTTTTGCTTTTGCATTTCCATATGATAGCATGACTTTAGGCATTAACTAAAAAAAAAATGCTTTCATGTGTACATTTTTACAATAGTATAGACAAAATTTTCGGTTTTTATGTACTTATTTCGGCAGGTATGATTGCATTTAAATGCAAATTTCGCTATATCTATAAAATAAATACAACCGCAAGGATATGTGTGCTCATCTTAGCGGTTAATGCAGCTGCAGTTGACAATAACCCAGCAAAAAAAAAACACGATTACCACAGAAACGAAAGTGGAAACGAGCTAGGCGATGGGAATCGCTTACCCTCTCGCTTCAATAAGGCATTATTTTAACATGGGCATGTCATTGGCGGTAAGGCCTTACCCACAGCATTACCTTCAAACGAAGGGAGAACGCATCGATAAACAGAATCCAGAGAAGCGAACAAAGAATGCCTTACAGAGAAACTAATGTAGAATGCTTAGATAAGTCCATACTTATTTATATTAAATTGAAATTAGAAAATGTCTTAAAATATTAAAATTAATTAAAATTTTTATAAATCAGTTTTTATACATACATAAATATGTATGTATTTGGGTATTTAGATTTTACTTAAAAATCACATGCATATTTAATTAAGTTAAAAATTGTACTTCCTCACTCTTGTACTCATTGACTTACTTCAACTTCGCTGCAAATTGAACAAAGCAAAACATGATTTTTATGCGAGACAAATTTCCACAGAAAGTAACGGTAGACAAAGAATTTTTGGATATTAATTCTATTTTTCAGCTGACTACGACGCAGCATTCTACTTTGCATTCTCCGAAATGAAGCAAAGAGGAGAAATAAAAAAAATATATATATTGAAGGACATTCTAATCTGCATTCCCCGAAATGAAACAAAGAAGAGAAAAAAAAAAATATGTATTGAAGGACATTCTAATCTGCATTCCCCGAAATGAAACAATGAAGCGAAATAAGTAAAATGTTGTAGGACATTCGACTTTGCATTACCGGCAATGCCTAAAAGAAGCGAAAAAATTGGAAGGCATTATAACGCAATGCCTTCTGGAACACGTTACCACTAAAAGCGATTACCGATTTTTTGCTGGGAATGCTCTCGGGGCAACCACATACTTACAGGCATACATACTTAGTATGCAAAGATTAAAAAGTTAACATTAATATATACACTAGGCGACGATTGAAAGTGTACACCTTGTTCTCATATAAATATATTCAGAATTATTTTCATAAATATTTTTTTTTCATTAATTATTTATGAAAATATANAACTACGACGCAGCATTCTACTTTGCGTTCCCCGAAATGAAACAAAGAAGAGAAATAAAAAAAAATATATATATTGAAGGACATTCTAATCTGCATTCCCCGAAATGAAACAATGAAGCGAAATAAATAAAATGTTGTAGGACATTCGACTTTGCATTACCGGCAATGCCTAAAAGAAGCGAAAAAATTGGAAGGCATTATAACGCAATGCCTTCTGGAACACGTTACCACTAAAAGCGATTACCGATTTTTTGCTGGGAATGCTCTCGGGGCAACCACATACTTACAGGCATACATACTTAGTATGCAAAGATTAAAAAGTTAACATTAATATATACACTAGGCGACGATTGAAAGTGTACACCTTGTTCTCATATAAATATATTCAGAATTATTTTCATAAATATTTTTTTTTCATTAATTATTTATGAAAATATAGTTCATTCTATAATATAAACCATTTAAATCAAAGTTTCACCTTTTATATAAAGCTCACAAAATTAAAAAAGATTTTCATCAAAATTTTAAACTTTTTATTCAGAATTTCTGGAAAATTTTCGAGTATTTCCAATGAGGTGCAAGTTCCAACCCGCTAAAAAATCGCGTTTATTTTTGAGATTTTTTTTTTTGTTTTGAAACTGTTTTTTTTTTTTATAAAATCTGAATAAAAAATTGGAATTTTTGATGAATATTTTTTTAGTTTTTGTGAACTTTGTATAAAGTGTGAAATTTTGATTTACATATATGGTTTATATTTTAGAATAAACTATACATATTTTCATAAGTAAATAATGCGATTCTTTAAATGGTGGCCAATCCTTTTTAATGACTCAAAGGCTAGTCGAAGGGAGTGTATAATTTGATTTGCGAGACTCAGGCACATAGAAAGGGTTGCCAAGGTTTTTTCCAACTCAGATGAACAGCCATGTCAGAGCCTCAACCTAACTTAACTAAAAGGTTTACATGCTTTAAGTCAAATTCCACTAAGATTTTCCTTCATCTCAGCGCAATTATTTTTAGAGCGAATAAAAATTAAAAATTTGTCAACCATAATTCTTGTCATAAATAAGAGGCCTATCGTAGAATTTAGCTGCACATTTTTTCATCGAACACTTTAACCAATTAGTAACCACCAGAACTGTTACTTTTGACCCGGTTTGAAAAATTGGAAGTTAAGGCGCGATTCCACCGTTCGCGCCCGGCCAACTTTTTATTTGCTCTCAAAATTTTTTTGCCGGAGAAGGTACTAAAGTACTGTTCACCGTTCAGTTCGGCACATTTTATTTTGTTCTCAAGCAAACAGCTGTTGCCTCCATACGAAACTATGATTCTGAGAGGGAACAATGCATGTAATTCGCTGCAAAACGCATAAAGGCTTAAGCGAGAATCGTAATCATCAAGTCGTTCGCACAGAAAATCAAAATCAATTCGATTCGAACAAAGAGTGTTTAGCATATTATTGTCGTAAAATTACCAACAAAAATTGTCCGAACACGAACACTGAATCCGCCTTTAGGAGGTGAAAATGTTTCACAAGAATGTTAAGCATTACATTTTATTAGGGGTTAGCCAAAAGGAAAACCTTTTTGGGATTAAGGAAGAAGAGTAAATACATAATGTTTCATGAAACGACTAGATTTCTTACCCTTTCTTTCTTCTGTCGAAACTGCCCGTTTCTTAGGCCTACCGTTAGCTGAGCTTGACGACAAAAATTGATGGGTTTAGTTTTGCTGCCTTTTACTGCAAGCTTGCCTTACTGCGTGGATATTCTGAACCCCAAACTCCGCAGTGGCCTTAGTTAGCCATCCTATAAATCTAGTTTGAGGTAAGCTCAAATGCATTACAAAGTGAGAAAACTGATCATCAATAAATGGCATTTTCGTACATCTTTCAAGTGCCAATAAATTGCCATTGTTTATGTTGCAGACAAATTTTCAGCGCAAGTGTATTGTTAAATTCATTCTTACCTTTTGACGTTTCGTATAACAATCAGTAATTGATATTATCGTGTCTTCTTTACATATGTATGCATGTATGCATGTATACACTCAGCACTTTAAGCAAACTGCCACTTTAGTTGCACAAACATGAGATACGAAGAAAAAAATCAAAGTTTTCTTAGGTCATCTGACACATTTGGCAAACACTTGCATTGTCCTTTAGCCATATACAAGACAAAAAATTTGAACGGCTAGCTGCCTTAGAAGTGCATATATGAATAGTGAAAGAAGTACGCTTTTTATGCCATGCTTCCTTGATTCCATGCTTTCTTTCCCAATTTACCTTTTCAGTTTTCAAAACTATGTTGCCACTTTTGTTTGAACATTCCGTTTTACTGTCATTCTTTAGTTTCTTCACTTTATCCAAAGCACTTCCATCGTAGTCCAGTGCTTTTATTTTTCACTTTTAACTCTTGCGCGTTAGGGAAGCGGCAAATTCAATTAAAATTCCATATGAACTGATAGCATCGACTAACGCGCTATACCACTGTACATATGTACGTACATTAGGGTGGTCGAAAATAACTAAATTCGGAACTTTAATGCTCTCACCCCCTAGGATTGTTCTATACCTAAAAAAGTATACCCGATCAAAGTTTTCTATGTACTTTTCGTAGAAATGGTACAGAATTCTTGAAAATAAATATTTTTCGATCGGAAAACTATGGTTTTCCAATAATAATACCAAATTTTTTATTTATCCATTTTTTAATCATAAAATTTGTTATTGGTCGCCTTATTGCATTTTCTGGGGCTTTTGGGGAGCCTATGAAATATAGTTACTATGAAAAAATGGTTGAATTAATAACTGGGTGTTATTATTGTTAATCCGCAGAAGAGAAAAAGAGTTTTCCGATTGAAAAATATTGATTTTCAAGAATTCCATGCCATTTCTATTAAAAGGTGTTTTTCCCCATATAAAATACATGGAAAACTTGAGCGCTTTGAGGCGACCGCTAAATATTTTTTGATTTCACAAAAGAAAAAATAAAAAATTAAAAATAACGGTATATTTTTTCGATATAGAACGATCCCAGGTGGTGAGAGCATTAAAACTCCAACTATACTTTCCCCCCACATGTTTTGTTGGACCACCCTAATGTACTACGTTTCGGCATATTTGAAATATCCGCTGTAAAAAAAAAAACAACCGCTGACGCTCTCACTGCATACACATTCGTAGTATGTGACACTTTGTCTCCGATTGTCACTTGAGTCGAACCGTGACAGGTTGGTCACCTGCTTTGAAGTTTGGTTGTGTTTTGTTTTTTTTTTGTTCTTTTCTCTTCTGTCAAATTTGTATGCAAAACTCTTTTTTAACAATAGACGCGCTATGCATATCCTCTTCTCAATTCATTTCCGTTACTGAAATGGCCAATGTCGCCGCAATGCGCTGCAACA
Source organism: Rhagoletis zephyria (assembly GCF_001687245.7). Classification (NCBI taxonomy): domain Eukaryota; kingdom Metazoa; phylum Arthropoda; class Insecta; order Diptera; family Tephritidae; genus Rhagoletis; species Rhagoletis zephyria. Next base: position 6,336 of record NW_016169385.1, read on the forward strand.
CAAGCTGGCCAAATTTTTTTTTTTCTATTTTCGCTTCACACCTGCTGTCCGACTATTGCGGTGGTATTGGGGTATTTTTTGCCACTGCATATCCTATTCAGCATTCATTTTTCTTGTGTGGCAGTCCCTACATATTTTTTTGGGTGGACGTTACGTTAGACTTTGTCCGCTGCTGCCTTGTTGGCTGCTTGACTGTTGGCGCCTGACTTGATTTCCACTTTGGATCATTTACCGCGGCTGAGTGCATCGCAAGTTTTTTTTGTGATCCTGTTTTTGCTTTCTTTCATTGCAAGTCACTCAAATGGAACCTTCGTCGCTCACTCTTTCCTGATTCATTGTATTCGTCTTTGTTTTTAGTTTGTTTAGTTCTCCTCCTTCCATCTTAGATTTGGCTTTTACGTTGTTTTTGCTGACCGGTTTTAGTCGTCGGTCGCTGCGTGTGTGTGTGTGTGTGTGTGAGTTATAACGATTCGGAAATCGCTCACAAAAAGTGTTGGTACGACCTTTTCGTTGTTGACTTTTCTTATGATTTGAAATCAATGGCGTACAGATTTGGCTCGCTTTTGCATTTAAATTGAGCGTCGTAGGCTTGCAAAGGAAAGTGTTCGACATTTTGGTCAAACAGAGCTAACATTGATATGATAAATTTGCACAACCTTCTTCTCATACATATGTTTTGCAATTATGAATTCTGTTTTTCTGTAATTTCGTCACTGCAAATTCATTAATTGGTTTTCTTTATCTTTTTCAGGTAAGCACACACTGTCGATACTGAAAATAAATCATGTTTCGTAAGTATGTAATAAAAAAGTTTTTAATATTTTTTCGATAATAAATAGTTATACAGAATTTTCGATTACCTAGCTGCCTCCAGAAGTCCTTTCATATTCAATTTGTTACTAATGCCGTATTCAGTACACCAGTCTGATCTCAAGGCACTAACAGGGAAATTCTGCTTAAGGTCGTTAAAAGTCTTTCATAAGACAAAAAAAAAGAGATAGTTCGAAAGACTTTCGTTATTCTAGTACACAAGTCTTACTTGTAGTATATCATTAAGCTTGTGTCAGGCGTGTCATTCGAAAAATCCGAGTCCTCGGGCAGCATACATATTTTTTTCTTTTTAATTTAGTTTTCTTAAAATTTGTGTTTTTTAAGTTAAAAAAATATGTTTTTTACTTTGATACAATTTTTGCAAACTTAGTTTATGTAGATATTTTTTCTTTTTAATTTTTTTTTCTTTCTTAACTTAATTTTCTTTTAATCTTTAGATGTTATTCTTTAAAGAAGATTTTTTTTTAATTTAATTTAATTTTGGGGAATGCATCTATTTATGTTTTTTTTTATAAGTACATTTTTATACCCGAGCGCACTTGTGAACAAGGGTATGTTAATTTTGTTCACATAACGGTTGTTTGTAACAGCCAAAACGAATCGAAATAGATATAGACAAATGTATACATAAATGCTCAGCATGAATAGAGAAGTATATTAAGGCTGTCTGTGTCTGTCTGTCCGTCCGTCTGTCCGTCCGTCCGTGTACACGATAACTCGAACAAAAATTTAGATATCTCAACGAAATTTGGTATGTAGGTTTCCATGTATCCAAGGTAGGTTGGTATTGAAAATGGGCGAAATCGGACAGTAACCACGCCCACTTCCCATATAACGGTAATTTTCGGAAATACGAAAACTGTGATATCTTCGTAACTACTAACCATAATTCACTCAAAATTGATATTTGCAATAATTTTCAGACGAAAAATAAGAATATTATACATTTTTGGAAAATAGGCGTAGCCAAGCCCACTTATGGTTACATGTGTATATCTTGGTAACCGCTGCAACAATTTCTTCCAAACTTGTCACAGTTATTGGCCTTGGTACAATGTACCAAATGGCCTAAAATTCTTTAAATCGCACAAGAACCACGCCCACTTCCCATATAACGGTAATTTAGAGAAATACAAAATCTTCGATAAATCAGTAAATATTAAAGCTAATTTATTCAAAATTGATGGTTGCAACAATTCTTAACCAAGAAATACGCTTATGATAAAATTTTGGAAAATGGGCGTGGCACCGCCCACTTATGATCACATATATGTATCTCGGTAACCGTTCTACCAATTTGTACCAAACTCGGTATGGTTATTGTGCTTGCCACATATAAGCAAAACGTTGAAAATTATTGAAATCAGACTAAAATTACGGCCGCTTTTCATATAACGGTAAATTTCAGAAATGCTTGAAACTTCAATATTTCGAAATTTAAGGACGCTAATTTACTCAAAATTGATACACCCCGGCTTACCATGTAGCGGTAGCCTTCGGAAAGGTGAAAAAACTTTTATTTAATACTTGCGCCGGGTATTTAATGTTCGGCTCCGCCCGAACTTAGACTTTCTTACTTGTTTTCTTTTAGTTTAGTTTTCTTTTAATTATTAGATTTTAATGTTTAAAAAATTAAACATATTTTTTTTATTTAATCAAATATTTAGAAAATTATTTTTTGTATTTATTTTTTTATTTATTTTGTTTTTCTCTTTTTAGTATCATTTTCTTTTAGTTTTTAGATTATATTGTTAAAAAAAAATGTATTGTTTTATTTCATTCAATTTTCAGGATCTTTTTTAATTGTTTCTCTTTTTTAATAAAATGTTATTTTAATTTGTAGACTTTCTTTTAAAAATAAAAACATGTTTTTTTGTAATTTCTCATTTCATTTTTTAAGTACCATTTCCAGTTTTTTTGGTTTACACAGTTTTTTCTTTTTCTATTCTAATTTTTAGATTTTATAGGCTCCCCAATTACGTAGTTCGCTCTCTCATTCGTAATTCGCACTCCAATTACAATGCGAATTACGAACAAATCGCTGCATTCTCTAATTTTTATAGAAAATTTATCGAAACCAGTTCACAAGTCAAAGCTGGCACTTTGTGAGTACGAAAAGTAAAGTTAATACTTATAAATTTTTAGCAAAAACTTACATTTTGCAGCAATTTTCTAGCGAAAAAAAGGACACAACACAGAGACAGAGAACTGTCAAATCGAATTAAGTATGTGCCCGTGAGAATGGGGTAATTCGCGATCGTCCTTGGGGGAGTGAACAAAGTAATTCAGGGTGCCGTGGGAAAACCTTATTAAGATATAAGAATACTTTTTTTATAATTAATTAAATTTTGAAAGATTTTTTATTTTTTTTTTTAATTAATTTAATTTTTCTTTTTAACTTAATTTTCTTTTGTTTCTTAGTTTTCATTGTTTTAAAAATAAAAATATACATATATTTTAATTAAATATAATTTTTAAAAAACTTATTGCTAAAAAGTGAACAGCATAACGCTAAGACCTCCTCGTTAGCAGATCTTTCAATTAGTCTTTCGAAAGAAAGTGAAGAGCGTTCAAGATAGTTGCCAGGACTGGCAATTGTCCTACGAAAGAAAGGCGGTTGCCAGAATTTCCCTCTAAATTTGAGACTACAAATTAGTAGAACGGTTAGTCGAATAGCGAATGTTGTTACAACTTGACTTAATCGACTAATCGTTTCCTTTCGACTTTTTCAACTAATCGCTCAGAAACAACTAGTCGACTAACCGTTCATTTTCGCATACCTTTTATTTGCAATAAACATTGCTTTTATTTTTTGAATACCTATTCTTATTGACAAAACTTAACTGCGCTAATAATAGTAATTTTGTTGTGAAAACTGTGAATAATTTTTGTGAATAATTTTCAGACTAATCGTTAGTGAGCGGTTAGTTGAAAGTGAACGGTTAATCGAACTCGAGCGGCTTATCGAATAATTACTATTTGACTATTAACCAACAATAAAGTTGCTAATCGACTATTCGACGGATCAGTGACGAAGCAAGAAAGATTGGAGATGAAGCCATCTATGCCATTGGCGGATGCCACGATCGAGTAGTCGCCACTCAATCACACTCCCTCTTATGGCTGAGCAAAGGAGGTAGATTTTAGTTGTTTTTTCTCGTGAGCTCCGTCTATCCGAGGTGGCTTCTTAGAAGTTTGTTTGCACTGGAATTTTGTTTGAATTCGAGGCCGTGGAGACGTAGATTGTTATATGACATGAGTTCATTTCCTATGTGACTGAAGGCTCCATCTGCAAAAAGAGTTACCCCTAACTGCTGATGCACCACCAAACTATTGTCAGGAGAACTAAACCTATTAGTTTGATATATTTGTATCCGCGTCTTTCCAATTTTCTCAGCCCTTCCAAATATGAGGTCTTCTTAAGGTCCTCAGAATGTGTAGGCGTTGGTTTCTGCGATCACATTTTCATTTAACCCAAATCTCTTAACAATTAGTCACTTTTCCGGTCTGGAAATCAGAAATACTGGCTAGGCGTAAATTTGGCGAATATGCTTTGCCATTGTGCCTGCAAATGTCTGCCTTCCGGAAATGCATTTTTCTTCGGCCAAATACGGGCTTTTGTTTGATTCTAATCAATGTCGAATCTGTCCCAAGAGCTCGGAATAATTTCCGCCGGTGATCGTTTTGAACTTTGCAAGCTACTTGCAGTGAATAATAGCGCTTGCATCCAACAATACTATCATCATGACCTTGTAGGCAGGACATACCCATTTTCCCCTTCAGCGGCCCACTGTCATCAGTGGAAGTCGACTATTTTGTCTGTTCTTTGGTCTCTGGTGTATTGCGAAAAATACATGTTTCGTCCAAAGACAGCAACTCGTCCGGTTTGCAGCTGAACATCGCCAAACGCTTGCTTGAAGTGGTCACACGGTTTCGTTCATAGTCGAGTGCGAGTAATCGCACGCCTGTAGTCGCCTTTCTTATGGCCTCAATTTGTGCATAAGAGGGTTAAGCTGACAGCGCACATTTACTAGATACTAAAATTAACTTAACCATCGACATGGGTCAGCAAAATATTACAAGTCAAGTTGATTATACATACGTAATATTATGGAGATTTAGTACAAATTTGTGCAAAATGACACACCAGCAATAAATTATCATAAAAATTAGGCCTACTAGCCTCGTAAGCATGTAAATTTTATTAAGGTCTTTGAAAACAACAAGTATAAACAAAGAGAGTCATTGAAATGAAGGGCAGTAAATCGAAAGCGAATAAGGCAATGAATATAATAAGTCAACAAAATTAGGTACAACATAAAAATATGCCCGAAAAAAGAATCGGTTGAGTAGCGGCATCACATAAAATGCAAAAGGG
>NW_016169385.1:16786-17539 GCF_001687245.7 Rhagoletis zephyria
AAAACTATAAGATCCGCACCGTTCGTTGGATTACAAAAGATGAGGTGCCAAATGAAAGGGATTGGCCTCTAGAAAAGCACTAATATTTTTTAATAGGCTTCCCACCAGTTAATAAAATTACCAAATTTAATCATAATAAGCGTAGGCATCAGTTCTGTACCGTCACTGTCAAACGAAAAGACTTAGCCTCTGGATGTTTAATAATGTATTATTTTTCTATAAGATCTTCACCGTTCGTTGGATAAAAAATTAAGATACCAAATGAAAGTGCATGGCCTTCGTATGTGCAAAAACTTTAAGTTTTTGAGTAGGGTTGCCACCACCTACTTAAAATTACTACCTTCTATACATAGTTCAAAGGAAAGACGCGATATTTTAACCATGCTGCTGAACGGATTTAGACAAGATTTTTTATGTGTATAATAAACGAAGTAGATGATGTCATATGATTTCTTTCTCTAAATACGCAAATGCACATACGTATGCATACATTCAGCGCGTGGCCGGCTGGTACTAAATATTCCGGCAGCCTTTTTCGAAGGCAACACACTGTGCCTTCGGTATTTTTTTACCAGCCAAACTTAACATAATAGTAACAGCTTCACCAGCACCTTATTATGTTTTCCCTTCTATCAGCTTTCATATTAATATCAAATAAAAATTGAATTTTTCACTTAAATTGCTTTCGTGAAACTAAAGCTATCAGACTACCTTTACACTCTCCTCTTCCCTGCTAGTCGTCTAATCCTTCTA
>NW_016169386.1:0-17537 GCF_001687245.7 Rhagoletis zephyria
GGCACAAGGAAACGACCTCAGTTCGTGCCATATTGCTTTGCAACACGCTTTTGTTGTTGCTGTTGTTATTGTTGTTGCCTCATTATGCCTTCGTCGTCAGCATTTGCTTACATAGCGACGGACAAGCTTTAATTGCAAGCCACTAACTCAAAACTTGCAAACATACTTTATAGGTAAGTTGGCTTGTTGCAAAAGAAAAATGTAAAAAAAAAACAAATTTCTTTGGGCCAACATTTTGTTTATGTGTACAACTAAGTAAGCCAACTGTCGTTTGTTTTGCGTACATTGCATAATCATGAGTGTGCAGCTAAGAGAAGGCAAAAGCTGGCAAAAATTTACAAATCACTGTCTATCATTCGGGTGGACTGCCAGCTGTTTGAGTGACATCTGCTGCTGCTGCTGCTTCAGCTTCAGCCTAAGCCACTGTTGGCTGCTTGACTTGAGACTCAGCCAGCCAGCTGAGGTCACTACTAAGGTGAATAATTATGGTTAAAAAAGTTTTGAAGTTTCTTTAGACAAACAGGTGAGCATCTTGCCTCATTAGCTGAAGCACGTTTATTTATTCAGGTACATACATACGTACATAAATATGTAGATATATATTTATTTACACAATAGTTGCGGTATACAACAGTAAGCTGGTATTACTTATCCATTTTTCATCTTCTTATAAGTCGTTAAAAAGTAACAAATTTCAAATAAATTGCACTTGTGCATTTATTTTCTGTACAGGGTGACTTTTAATTTCGCAATTCTAAGCGTGAAAAAGAAGGCAAAATGCGATATCGAAAAATCTTCTTCAACTTAATTTTATAAAGCCTCTCCGTCGGAAGAACATTCGACTTCAAATAAAAAAGTTGGGTTGGCATCGGCAGAGGTCAAAATATATGTTGCCCGTAAGATAAGACAAGATAAATGCACGGGTATGACAGAACAAGGGACGCTAAGCTTGGCATCCTTAATAAAACCTAAAAGAGCCTTGGTAGTGAGGTTCCTTATTTGTAAGGGTTTGACCATTGCAACATTGAAATAAATCCATCTTTCTCTAGCCAAGGCAGTCACAAAGAATGTGTTTGGAAGTTTCCTTCTCTTCGGGGCAGATCCGGCGTTCCTCTCTCTCTCTCTCTCCGATACACCTATGCGGTGCAAAAGAAAACGTACTCTATTGTGGCCCGTTAGGCACCCGGAGAACAGCCTAATCCATTCAAAGGGTAACCAAAGAGCTTGGCTTGTCTATGACCCCCGCCCCCTCCCAGTACTTATCGCGTTCGAAGTGTTTCCACTCAGTAATTATGGTTCTCAAAGAAGACCAACTGAGACCACAGCACGTTTCGGTCGCAAAAAGGCAGTTAAGGATCCTTCTTTCATCTGCCCATGAGAATTGATTGTTTGATGTCGGGTCCATGGACACCTGCACCGGCTCTGTCATCCATGTACCAATGTACGCAAGGACAGGGAGTTTTGCCATATTTTGACTAGGATTTTTCTGCTAAAGCNAGAGCCCTTACCTCAAAAAAGTTTAACATAACCGTTTATTTTCTGCTCAAAACATATCAGGCAAGCTTTGCATTGATAAATAAACAAGCCAACATACTTTACAAGTATTTAAATAAAAAGAATAAGACAAGCTTTTATTGAAAGAAATCGGACCATTAATTTCGAAATTTCGCATCTCCTGCGTCACCAATCGTGCAAATTTTTTTTATAGTTATTCCTTTTCATGTAGATAATACACATTCCAAATATGAACCCTATCGGATCATAAGTACGGGTTTTTCAAATATCTAGACACCTGCGCCACCCAGCTAAGTTTGAAGTTTCAAATCTCTGGCTCTTCGGGAAGTTGCTTAAAAATTGAGTGCAAAATTTGATTGGCACTTATGGTAAGTGGATGATTTTTGGATACCCTTTTTGATGTGACTCCAGGTTACCTGAATTTGGTAACTGCGAGGCCGCAAGTCAACCCCAGAAAGACGGAACTGGGTCAAGTACTTAGGACTGATCCTGGATAAGAAGTCGTGAAGAAAAATATTGGGTAAAGGGCAAGAAAGGTGTCGGTTGTCTTATACTTCTGCAGGTGAGCTATGGGCTAGACGTGGGGTCTCTCGCCCAAAGTAATTCATTGACTCTATGAAACCATAGTGAAACCTATCTTAGTTTACGGAGCCATTGTCTGACGAAACTTACTAGGGAAGGCGGATTGTCCAAATCGGCATTAGTTGGGCATTAAGAACCACACGTAAGTGCTAGAGTTATGCTGAACCTTACGCCTGTAGATATTGCAGGCAGAATTGTCGCTGCATTAGAATAACGGGAACCGGGTTCTTAATTGGCTCAAAGGCTGGACACTCTGGACTTCTGAAAAACTTTGATTTCATGTCTGAATGGACGGATTAGTGTGCCTCCCGAATGGCTCCCAGTAGAGAGGACTAGGTATGACAGGGTTACTGGAAAAGGGTAGCAGTGAACTTCTTCCCAGACGAATCAAAACTTAGGGGCAGGGACGGCTCTCCATCAAGCTATGTTCAGGCTGCCGGACTTCTGTAGTGCCTTTCAGGCGGAAAAAGCTGCCTTCAAGAAAGCGGTAGACCCACTTCTGAAGAGCGTGACGGCATTTAGGGAAGCTAGCATATACTTTTATTGCCATGCAGCTATCAAGGCGCTGAACGCTATTGTGGTACGCTCTAAATCGGTATGAGAATATCGGACCCCTCTATCAACCGCGTCGCAGTATACTTCCTAATCAGGCTAATTGCGAGGCTGATGACTTGGCAAGGAGAGGTGCCCTTTGAACATTATCATCGGGAATGGAGCAGCTGGGGACGCCTTTTTGTCTGCTGCGGTTCACTATTGGACGGTTGGGCCTCATGTAAGCTAAAGGAGGGCTGGAATAAAACTCGGGCATACCCAATTGAAAATCCTTCTAGTGTGAGGTAGAATCATCTCAGCTCTTTCCGGGATATGAACCCAGAAGAAAAGGTAAGAAGGGCTTCTGGAAGTACGATTTTTATTAATTAAAGAAGCGGTTTAAAATAACTTCTCTAAAATGCCTTCTTAAATATGTCCTACAAAAGCGAATTTAAAAGCCCTTCTATGGGTAGCGAAAGTATACCTTCAATTTAAGCCACTCCATATAAAAAAGAAGGGAGTAAGGAATGCAGAGTAGAAAGCCTCTAAACTCTCACACAGGCCTTTTGAAGAACTTGTAGTTCCTGAAGCATTCGGCAAACATAATACCTTTTATTTTAAAATTTTTTTTTTATACGAATATCAAGTTGGATTCAGTCGAAGGAGATATGTAACCCGATTTGTTTTATTGATTCAGGGTCACTGGAGAACTTCTGCCTTTGGGCTTATCAATATGCATACCAATTTAAACCAAAAATTTGTTACCAAATGATATTAATGCCGAGCGCCATAGTAAAAGTGGTATCGATAAATCCGCTAATAAATTCCACAACCGCAATAAAACAGATATCGATTGAAATATCGATTACGCAAGCTGTTAACAATTCGGTTAAAACGCAAAAAACACATCGATAACAATAATTATGTCGATAACATTTTATGAGTATTTTTCGATATATCGAAAGGATATTAATAATTTTATCGATAAAAAATCTAAAAATGTACTATGTATCTAAACATAAAAAAGAATATTAAGAAAGATCTCAATAAATATGTCGATGCAATATTTCTGCCATTCCATCGGGTGAACGTTAACTGCTTGCTTACATACAGTGACTCAAACAAGTGATCATGTGTTGATTTTTTTTTAATTTTCATAATGTTTTTTCGTGTTAGTTTTTTTTTTGTTTTTAGTTTTTAGATACAAATATTGTCCACGCTTTAACCAAAACCATATAAATCACAGTTTCAAAATTTAGGAAAATTTAAAAATGTTCTTAAAAATTTAAATTTTTAAATCTCAATCTATAGAAAACTTTTTGATATGCAGTTGTTAGCTCATAAAATTTTAGTCTGATGAAGTGCAAGTTTTAACCGGCTAAATAATCTGGTTGGTTTAATTTTTTATTTTTTTTATTATTATTTTTTTTTTTTTATGACGGCCTTTGTTTTTTTTTATATAATAAGGGCACTTTATGAAAGCTGGCGTTGGTTGACATTTTGCTGCGAATGGTCTTCCTCATTTTGTGTAATAAAAAATTGATGCTTACATGGAAAAAAGAGCAAAAAGCCGTCAGCAACAAAAAATATTAAAAACCACTGCGATTTTTCAGCCGCTTAAAACTTACACTTTGACTAAAAATGCATGGTCTGAAAACTCCATCCCCAAAATTGCTCTAAAGATTCAGGTTAAAAAGTGGAAATTTTGATAAAAATTTTGGAATTTGGATTTTTTGTAAAATTTGAAACTGTGATTTATTTGGTTTTGGTTGAAGCGTGGAAAATATTTTTAGTCTAATTAATTGCAAGCTTCAACCGTTGATTTTGATGAAAATTTGCGGAATTTTCCTAAATTGTATTTATTATTTCTTTAAGAGAAAATCAACACGTGTTCATTTATTTCAGTCACTATACTTGTATGTAAAATGTGTATAAATGTAAATGCGATGCACGTACACCAAACGTGGCGTATCGTCGCGTCGAGTGTGCTATCTCTGCTACTAGTATACATATGTACCCAATGGAACTACCGATGTCCTTATACTACTTATCTTTATTCCTGTTTTTTTTTCCGATTTCTACTGCTGAGCTCATTCCTTTGCTGTTAATTTGTTGTTCACTTTTGTAGTAGGCGAACACCAAGAAATGAAATTTAAATTAAGAAAAAAAAAAACCAAAATGAATTTTCAAGTTGAAGTAGTAGACAAACCGAAGACAGCAAACAAAACTGATTTTTACTGCGCATACGCTTTATTGTATATTATTATTATGATGGTTTGCTGCAGCTACCGGTGGTTATGCTGATGTGCTGATGGCCAACCTATGGTTATTGGTTTGTGTAGTGTTCCTGCTCATGTTGATTATATGTGTGTATGTGTGTATGTGCGTATGTATTTTTTGTTTTATTTCCTTTTTTTATTTGCCACGGCTGCCGGTCTTGGCCGCGTTGACTGCTACTGGACTACGCGCATGCGCAACACACGTACGACTGCGACTTGTATGCGCTTATAGTCGAGGTTGCCACTTCATTAAAATTTTCTGTACCACAATATGCAAGTAAAAATGCCCAAAATTAAATAAAATTAACTACTTTTTGCCGTCCAACAAAAATATATACAGTGACTCAAACAAGTGACCACGTGTTGATGTTTTTTTTTTAATATACGTAATATTTTTCGAACAAAATTTTTCTTATGAAATAAAATGCCGGAGACCGTAAGCAACAAAATTTCAAAAAATCAACGCCAGTTTTTGTTAATTGCACTTGTTATATAACAAAAAAAACACTGCAAAAGCAGCCTACAAACAAAAATTCTCAACAATCAACGCGAATTTTTGGGCGGTTGAAACTTGCACTCCATTAGACTAAAATAGTATGTGATATAAAACTGCATACCCTAAAATGTTCTAAAAAACCAGATACAAAAGTTGAAATTTTGATGAAAATTTGTCGAATTTTTTTAAACTTTGAAACTGTGAGTGCTGCTTATTCAAACTAAAGTTGCTTCAAAAACCCAAAACAAACAAAAAAGGCTCAAAGGTCCAAATGGAGAAAAAAGGCCCATATTTGGTAAAATTGTATCACAGTGGCAACCATGCTTATAATAAGTATATTCACTCATGCACACTTGTAGATATGCTCATATCACAAGTGATATTTTTGTTAATAAGTTTGTCTGTTTGTGTGCCCATGCAGCAATGAGCTCCTGGCATTAGGCAACCTGTGTTCGCGCGCCTTTTGCGTTGCACCACTCTTAGTGCTTTCAGTGGGTCTCTTGGTTCTTTGCTGCTGCTGCTGCTTCTGGTACTGCCACTGTAATGGGGATTACTTTTACGCTTTGGTTGGTGTCACTTCTTCGCGTTTTGATGATGTTGCCAGCGATGATGATGATGACTACTGTCTGTTGTGTGTGTGTTGTGTGCTCAATGCGATTTTCTGCTTCGCTTGCCGCTGTTGTTTGTGTTCTACTTCATCTGTTTTTGGACAGCTTTGCTGTTGCACTTGTGATTCGTATTATGCGCAGTTTTCTTTATTTTTATGTTTTATTTTTCTGCTGTTAATGATACTTCTCAGTTTTTGTTGTGATTTAACTGCCAACATCATTGGGCATCAACCGACTACTGGTGTTACGTGCCGTTCGCCTCGTGCCCAACACGAGTTGTGTAAGCATATTTGCATATTGCGATGCATCCTGGTTTATGGCAAATTGTCTGAGGCTCACTAATAAGTTGGTAAAAATATGTATGTATGTGTTTTTGTTCCCTAGTAAATATATTTAAGAGATACTCGTACATAGCCATAACTTGTACAATTCACAATACTACCTTCTTCGCCACTTATATCGCCCACGCTTACAGAATTTCTTTTATATCTCGAAGCGCTCGATCTGCTACGTGATCAAAGGGAGCTCGGCTTTGTTTGTAAGCGATCCGACAGTTAGCCGTACCGGAATAGATAAAGACTGCAGGATGGTGCGAGCGCTGGCAGGAAGAGCTATGATGGCGTTTTCCAAAATGGTGAGCAACGATGACGGTGAGACGGCAAGCAGCACCGGTGTTGGCGGTGTGCAGGCGTTTAGCAGGCAAGTCTTGGGGCTGAAGCCCAAAGATCCTCAGATGGATGTACGCTATTATAGTATGACCAATAGTGACCTATTCAGCGGTGGCTTGGGCTTCAAGAACTGCCTTGACCACGGTGAGATAGGTAATGCAGTGGTGTTGACGGCTCCAGGATACCGTAGCGTATTTTTGTCGGCATTTATGGTCCCAGGATAAGGCTAGCCGTGCCCATGAGAAAATAGCCAAGCATTTCCTTAGCGAAGTTATACGCCATCAACCGGTGTGCGAGGGAACGAGATAACGGACGGCTTAGATGGAACAACGGCGACTTTATCTCCAAAAAGTCCCAGCCATTCCTTCCAATAGGCACAAGCGCTATCAGGATAGAACTTAGAAAATGAACACTAGGTAGAAGGGGACATCACTGGCATAGTACAACAGGACTTTAATAAACAGGATAATCTAAAAAAGTATAAACTTCCAATTAATCTCTCCAAACAAAAGCATAGAATAATTCTCACTGGACACTGCAGGAAAAGAGGCCATTGTTATGACAGATACTAACAAACTGACATTATGCTTATTTAGACTCTCTAGTTAGCCGCTGCGTAGAGCGCTGACCATAATTGCCTGACAGTTTTGCAAGTGATCTCGTCAGGTCATCTGTCGCTCGCTAGCTTGCCAGTTTGTTAGAGTATTTTCGTATTTCATCCTTTATATCCTCAATAGAAGGTTTGCTGCCAAGCCGCGTGAGTTCATCTGATTTACAATTCCCCCTCAGCTTTGGGCGAAATGAATCAGCCATTTCGTTAAGAGATGTGCAGCATTTCATGGCTATCATGGAGGTTTTCGACTGCTTCGTTAGGGATTTGACTGTCGCCTGGTTGTCAATGAAAATATCTTTATTATTTTGTAGTATCAAATCGCACTTTATGGCCCTGCTGATTGCCATCAGTTCCGCCTGAAAAACGCAGAGCCGAAGACGAAACTCCCCTAGCTTTCGGACACTTATTCGATAACGCATGGAAATTTGCAATGGAGGGTCCACTTAGATTGGTCAGAAAGTCAGGCTGGTTCCAAGACATGACTAGACCTGCCCGCCTAACATAGCCTAGCGAAATTGCGAAATTGAATTGTCATTGAGTAACGATCGTTAATCTTTCTTTTATCGCTTGATGACGACCTTTTCATATTTCTCAAGAAACACCTACCTACACGTACAACAACGATTCGTGTGTTTCTTCATCACAAGGTCACGTATTCATCTGAGGTTCCCTACTAAAGCTAAAGCGAAAATTGGTTCTGGCCCCATAAAGTGAGTCACAGCACCACAGTTCGCCAGTTCAACAGTCACTTTTTTGACCTCAGAATTAAGCCTAACTTTCTGGAGAACTTTTTTCTAGCAACTTACAAACATATTTTCTGACGAGCTGCAAGAAAGCTCACTAAAAAAACAATCTAAGTACTCGTAACTATAAAAAATGCAGTTGTTCCAAATTTTGTGTGCTAACTAAAAATTGTATCGTTTTTCGAAATCTTCCAATTAAGATTCACCCAGATAAAACTATTTGTACGAGAAGGTATCAATTGAATTTTCTATGTGTTGGTACAAAATTTCAATTTCGGTTTTTAAATTATGTTTCCCTTTATTTGCTACGCATTCCAACCAAGTCTCGGACTGCCTAATACTCACTTATTTAGCTACCGGAGGTTTTGTTTTTGTTTATTTTTTGTTATAGTTTTTTTTTTTTTTTGTCAGTCTTTGATTGTTATTTATTTTTTTTTGTTGCCTCACGCTTTAAATTCGGTAGCTGCTACACTTCATTTGGCTGGTGGTTGGATTGCAATGCTTAACGCTTAATCTCGATGCGAGACAAACAAAAAATGAGTTTAAGTCGATCGTAAAAAAAGACTACAGCAAATAGGTACAAAACAAAAAAAAATAAATAAAAAAAAATAAATAAAAAAATGAAGTATGAAGAATAAATAATCTGATAAGAAATTATTTGTGTACCAGCATGTGTTCGACGCGAGACAGGTAAGAAAACGACTGCTGCTGATGAATGGCTACCTGCTGAGTATAGCCAGAAGCGTTCTTTCTCCTTTCGAGAATACCTTTTTTTTAACGAATTCAAAACCAAACAGAAATATGTGTGTACGAGTTTGCGTAAATATGTATGTATTCCATTAGAGTGCCCCGGGCTGCGCAGGATAAAATAGTTCTTCTTACCCGAGCTATCATTTAAGTTGGTTAATTTTAAGACGCTCATAAAAACGTGTTGGCTTGAAATCGCAGACAATCGCAAGCTAGACAGAGTTTTTATGGGCTAGAAGGACCTTACTATTGCGCAGGTCCTAGTTTTCGTGATATCTGTATAAGAGTGATCCACAGTTCGTCAGTGGCGCTCTTATTCGCTCTCTGAACATCAGAGAACGCGCTCAGGCGAGCTCTAGAGATATACGCAGTACTCAACCCCCTTCACGACACCTCCGCAGCCCTTTGCAGCTTTGCAGAAATGATGCCGCCTGGTCCCGGGGATTAGAAGCGTTTAAAAGAGTTTATCGCGTAATTCAGGCGATAATTTGCCAGTAAGTAAGGAAGGAGAACGTTTGGCGGTGTTTTTCGTGGGTACGTGCCGACGAATGCTTAGCCCCACGGTGCTCAAAAGCACACCGGTTCAAAATCGTTGATCACCGGGCCGTGATGCAACCATTCTGTTGGCATTAATTGGCAATGTGGGGCCACCTTGGTAGGGCTCGAAGCGATTTGGAATGCAACTTCACATCGAATCAACCAAGACTGGTTTTACCCGCATTTGGGTGTTAAACCTCAGCCATCACGAATACTCATCGAGGGGCCGTACCCAAGAACAGGCCAGAGTAAATATAGTATATTGTAGTATAGGGAAGAGGATCCTATGGTACCAGAATTGAGTCTCTGGTCAGACCTCGTAGCCGAAAGTACTGCCAGTTGAGCCTCCAATGCACTCTCAGACTGGCGTTCGTTAACTAGCGTCCTCGGGATTGTCATTACCGTAATTCCAAAAATGCGGAATCCTCCTGAAGCAGTAGGGAAGAACAGTGCCACCCTTGCCCTACCGAAGGCATCTGCTGCAGATGGGTAACAACGACAAGGGGCATCAATGTGAAGCTTTAAAGCCTCTTCACTGCTTAAAGTACTATTTTGTGCCACGTCTTTCATGTATAGCCCAACATCTGTAGACACCCTTTTACGCTTTCGCAGTTGCTCCTACATGACGACCTCTTCGCCACTTACTGCTTTACCATAATATTGACAACTTTTTTTGTTAAGGCTGACCAAAAATATTTCTTAAAAATGTTAAACAGCAGTTGCAATCATCATTCCAAGACATTATAGGACGCCCCTGGTTACTCTTCTCTGAAAACCAAAAGTATTCGCGGGTCAGAAAATTAAAAAAAAAATCTGCTGAGGCATCCTAATGCCATAATTGAGATGTGTATGTGCTTTAGTATCTCAAAGAGATATATAAGCACAGATGCATGTGTGTATGTATGTGTATTTCCTATTGTAAGCTGGGCACTAATGCGTTCTACAATCATTTATTATGCTGTAGTGTAACGGCTTTTATTTATTTAGTTAACAAAAATCAAAAAAGCCAACGACAACAGCAACCCTACAGGGCAGTCGTACTACGTGAAAAGTAATGAAACCTTTCAATACAATTATAAGTGAGATTTGATTTTGTTTTCATTTTTCCTGTCCATTTAACAGCAATGGAAACGAGTGTTAATACTTTGTCCAGGTAATATTTGTTTGTTTGTATGTATGTATGTATCAACGAGTATGCATGAAGCAGCTGCCAAGTAGAATTTAGATCAGTGCATCAGAGCCAACCAGCCAGTCAGCCAGTCAGCCACTTGAGCGTCTGCTTAACACCTGTATGTATGTGTAAATGTGCAGACATCCCTTTTTCATACACATACTCATATGTATGTATGTAAGTGTATACCCTGCAGTCAAAAGCTGAACTAAGTAGTATGCACAAATACCAGTTCATGAACTATTATCTAAGTATAGAAGTCATACCAGTTCGTTATGAACTATAACTATACCAGCTAGTAGAAGTTCTAGTTAGAAAACTGGTATTCAATGGGGAAGTCATTCTAGTTCATCATGGACAATAATTATACCAGTTCTCCGCAGTGAAATGACAAATCAGCCAGTAAAAATACCAGTTCATTAACTAGTAAATATGTGCTAAAGTGACGGCCTGCCATTTTGACGATTCCGATCAACTTATGCGATCAGCGACATCTGTCTTTGAATTGCAAAACCCAGTGAAGTGTACCGATTATGGTTCTGAGAAGTCAGGTTCGACTCCGCTTGGAGGTGATTTAAGTAAAGTTAGTCAATTATTTAAATTTAAATATAAATTAAAAAATTGTAAATTTAATTTCATTAGGATAAAACTCTATATAATCAAATACCACAAAAAATTAAATGAAATCCTTTTTTCTTTTTGAAATAATGCAATTTAAAAATTACAACATACAAAAAAATAAAAAAAAAATAAATATAATTAAAAAAATTGCCAGAGCTTTGCTCTGTCGGCCGTTGCCACTAGAAATCCAGTCGTCGGGTATGCGTTCATCGGACCTTATTCTGCATAAGAGTTGATGCATGTACCTTTTCAACTCCTCGCCGCTATACTTGAATAGCTCAGCTGACAGGCTGTCGGCTCCAGCGGATTTGTCGTTTTTCAAGCGCGCTATTGCTATTCGCACCTCGTCATAGTCAGGTAGTGGAACATCGGGTTCGTCTTCTCCACAGCCTTAAGTGCTGCTACCATTCAGTAGGGTGTAAAGGTCTTACCTCCATAATTTAAGTACGTTCTGGACATTTGGCACTAGGTCGGTATTTGTTCTTACAAAAGTTCGCTTTGGTCTTGAAACCTTCCATAAGCCGCTTTACTCTCTCGTAAAAATTTCGGGCGTTTTTCCTGTCGGCCAGCTCTGCAAGCTCTTCGCACTCACGTATTTCAGCATATCTCTTCTTATTGCGGCAAATGCATCTTGCTTCCGTCTTCAGCTCGATATAACGGTCCCAAATCGCTTGTGCTGCGCCCGATCTCAGTGTGGCCCTGTAGGCGGCATCTTTTTTTTCTGCAGCTTCCTGGCATTTCTCATCGTACCAGTTGTTCTTTCGGGCTCGCTATAATCTGACTACTTTTTCGGCGGCGGTACTTAATGAACGGGAAATGTGGTTCCACTGCTCGTATATGTCGGTTTGTTAAAGAGTGCTCTCTGAAAGCAGGTGTGAGAGTCGAGTAGCGAATAAATTGGCGATAACTGCAGCTTTGCCTTCCGTCTATCGCCGTAGCGTGATGGATCTTTTTATGCTCGAACCTACTACTGCGTACTACCATGTTTCGAGCCCCGGCGAAGTCGGCTTGAGGTTCGTTGTTGGACGTTTCGTCATGGAGGCTGAACTTTCTGCGTGGCTAGACGCTCGTCCATCGGAAGTCTCTCTCCCACCACAAATCCAACAACGAATTTGCGCTCCTTTACATGGGTGCTGTAATAGACGTCTCAAGGCCCCTCAACTTTGTTCGCCTTGCCCCGTCCGACGCATTTCATGGATGGCGGTGATGTCAGCTTTTGTCTTTACGAGGACATGAACCAGCCGGTTAGATGCACCTTCCCCATTAAGAGTTCGGATATTCTAGGTGTATGCCCTCAAATCGTAGTCCTTTAACCGTTTGTCGTGGTCGTCATCAAAGTGAACTAGTTGGGCTGAAACGTAAACTAGTAGCATTCTAATTCACAACTAGTGGCTTTCTCTGCAAGGTATTTATTCAAAAAATATACATTTACACAGTATGTGTGCATGTTTGCGCAGTCGTGCCTGTCAAAACGGCATTCACGTTGCTCTGATGCGCGCGTGATCATTTCCTTCCACTTCGTAGTTATCTTTGCCTCTTCAACATTTTCAAATCAGTCCCATATTTTGTACATACAACCTTGTACACACGCATAAACATACACACACACACACTCGCATGTTCATTTAGGGCCGCTGGGCGATTATAATCTCCACGCTCTTGACCGTGCGTAGTTCGGTAGCTGACCGCGTAAATTGAGCCTGAAAGCCGTCGGCGATGGCGGCCATAGAACCCCTCTCAGCTGCGATCCCGCCAGGCTCTGTCATCTTGCAACTGAAAGCATATCTTTTACGATCATTGAAGTTATACAGAGATCCAAAATATGTATGTGCAATCGTTTGCATGGAAAGGTGTATAGGCAATCCTCTTAATGTTCTTTTGGATGTTTATGTTGTTGATGTTGTTGTGCTCGTGAAGGACACACTTGCCTCATCCTCTTAAAGTAAAGTATGCACACATATATCTTATGTAGATTTGTGCTTTTTGTTTTTGATTTTTTCTTTTTTTTTTATGTTTTTCAGCCTGTTTGTTGCTCCTCTTCATATAATCTCTTTAAGTCACGTCGTTTATTTGCTGCTTCAACTGCCATTTGTAGTTTGTTGTTAATTTTTTGTTGTTGTTTTACTCTTTTAGTACGTACTCTAAGTCAGCTTTCATGCTTGGCTTTTATGTTTATACACACACACACACACACACACACACACACACACACACACACACATCTGTGTTATGTGTCAAGCGCGTGTGCCCTTTTGAGTGAAATTAAAATTTTATGCAATTTTTTACACCCTACGCTAATTGGCTTCTTTCTGGCTATTCTAGCATTTTTTTTAACGGCGTGCAGAAAAGCTTGTTGGATTTAATATTCAATTACAATTACACCACGCAAAGCGTAAGAAAAAAAGCTGGCAAGCTATACTTTATATCCTTCAAACAGCAGCTGCAAAAGGGGCCGAAGGGATATTATAGTAATAAGTCTTAGAGCTTGAGTTCCTATGGTACAGTACCCGGCAGAAATTCCTGTCACAATCCGAGAGTTGCACATTAATCTAGTGAAGATATCATTGCAGCTGTTGAACACTTCCATAACTGCAATCAAAAAGCTGCTACCAGATCAATACCCATTCTAAGCAAATCACAGTGCAAAATAATCTCTTCTCTTGTAAAAGAAAAATGTAACAAAAAACGCCAGGCTTGAAAGAAGTGGCAGCAGACTAGAGATACCGATGACAAAACAAGACTAAATGCGCTAAAGAGAGAACTCAAAGAGCTCTTGCAAAAAGGACGCAACTTCCATCCTCAACCAAACAACCAACCAACCTAGAGGCTGGAAAGCAACAAAACATTTAAAGAGGCTAACTCTGGCATAATCCACCATCAGAATGGAAACCAACCAGTGGGCTCGATAAGCCAAGCAAATTTTCACTTCATCAAAAAAGCGTAGAATTAGAAGTTAAGGGAGCGATCAAAAAAGTCATAGCTAAGAAGGCTCCCGGTTATGATCTATGTAATTACTGGAGAAATACTAAAGCAGCTCCCAGACGAAGGAATAACTTTCTTGACTTGCGTGTATAACGTTATTCTCTTATCAGGTTTCGTTCCACCTCAAATAAAAATAATTCGTAAGCCAGGCAAAAATGCAGCCTCTAAAATTATGGAGTCTCTTTTTCTTAAGAGATTTATGCCAGTTATAGAAAAAGGAGATTCATCAACATCTCGCTCATCTGCGCCCATGCACCGACGGAAGAGAAGGACGTGGCGTCCACGGATCTCTTCTATGAGCGCCTGGAGCATACATATGAGCTTTGCCCCCGACACGATAACAAAATCATGTTTGGCGATTTCAATGCCAGGGTGGTCAAGAAAAGGATCTTTGGCGCCACTGTCTGAAAATATAGCCTCCACAACGAAACGTGCTATAACGGACTGAGGCTGATCGACTTTGCCGGGGCCCTTAACATGGTAATATGTACTACTAGGTTCCAGCATAAAAACGATCCATCAAGCTACTTGAAAATCGAGAAACGATCGAGATCATGTTGTGGTAGACGGAAGGCATGCTTCCAGGGTTTTAGACACACGCACACTACGAAGGCGAAACATCGACTTGGACCACTTTCTTGTTGCAAGCCAGTTAGGCAGCCGTGCAGGCACTTGTGCGTCCAAGAATGCAAGGAAAGCTTAATGTCGAAAAGCCGCAATCACAACAAACGGCCAATGCATTCGCTACTCGACTCTCGCACTTGCTCTCAGAGAGCATTCTTCAACAAACCGACATATGCGAGCAGTGGAACCACATTTTCCGCCCATTAAGTATCGCCGCCGAAGAAGAAGTCAGATTACAGCGAGCCCGTAAGAACAACTGATATGATGAGGCCTACTGGGCGACGCTGTAATCGGGCGCAACGCGAGCCATGTGGGATCTCTATAGGGAACTGAAGAGGGAATGGAGACGTATTTGCGTATTTGTTGCATTTTTTCGACAAAAATGTGGCACTCTTATCCAAAAAAATTATTTATCTTCAGTTTGGTATAAAGAACAAGATCCCAACGCGAAATTGGTTTTAAATGAAGTTCGAGTGAAAATTGTAAAAATGGAATTTTAGTTTCTCAAATCCTAGTCATATTTTACTCGATGCAATTTTTTCATTTGGTGGCACACCGTTTTCACCGTTTAGTTTTAACATTTTGAAGTATCTTAAATTATTGAAATTAAAAAAATAATAAAATTTTAAAATAGCTGCGGCAGATATTCTGCTTGCAGCAAGCTGTATTTTTTTTTTAATTCGGTGGCATACTCTTGAAACTTTGCATATAGATTGTATTTGGTGCCAGCGTCCATTGAACTTTCTATTTGAAAACTTCTCAAAGTTATTAAAAAAAATTCTAATTTTTTCGAGTTCAATGAAAGAATTTGTAATTTTGGTACTATTTCGCCTAAATAAACGTTTTAAGGCTGAAATTGTTCAAATATTTGATTTATTTTATGTTGTACTTGTTTCCGGAACTCCATTGTTTGAAATATATGCAAGAAGAATGATTTAGCTTTTTTTCTGGCGAGATACCTTCCTTCTCTTCCTCTTCCTTCCAGACACTAAAGAGATAACTCCTAAGATTTGTGAAATGAATTTACCTTTTGCAAACCTAAAATCGACCATTTGGGCAGAAACTACATTCTTATACAGAGTATTTATGTATGTCGTATGAATGTATGTTCATATTAGGGTGGTCCAAAAATGCATGTGAAAAAGTAAAGTCGGAATTTTTATGCTCTCACCCCCTAGGATTGTTCTATACCGAAAAATAGACCCCATTTTTTTGTATTGAAATCAAAAAATAAAATTTTCCATGAATTATATATGGAAAAAACACTTTTCGTAGAAATGGAAGACTCCTGAAGAGAACCAGAGTTTTCCGATCGAAAAATTGTGATTTTCAAGAATTCTAAGAAAATTTGTTTTTCCCCATTCAAAATACATACATGGAAAACTTTGAGCGACCTATAAATATTTCTTGATTTCACTGGAGAAGTGAAACTTACGTTACATATCTATTTTGTCCCATAACCAATATACATATATTGTACTACATACATATTTACATTGTACATACACACATCTGCTTTGCTTAAGGCTAAATTTTTTCTCTTTTTTTCTATCTAGATCCCTACCTCTGTCCCTGTTCGTTCTAATTACATTTATCTTATTCTATTTTCCTTTACCTTCATTTTTATCTTCACACTCTATCGATAAAAACATCGATAGTAACATCCAACAAAATATCGATAACAAACCCGATAAAAATATCGATAACAAAATTGATGAAAAAATCGATAAAAATTTCGATAGCTAAATCGGTAATATTGGTAGCAAAATCGATTAAAAAATCAATAAAAATATCCATAACAAAATCGATAAAAATGTCGAAAATGATCGATAACAAAATCGATAGCAAAATCGATGACAAAATCGATTAAAATGTCGATAAAAATATCGATAACAAAATCTATAATAATATCGCTAAAAAACCAATAACAATATCGATAACAAAATCGTTAAAAATGTCGATTACAAAATCGATAAATATATCGGTTATTATATCGATAAGTTCCGAAGATATCGATAGCAAAATTGATAAAAAGTTCGATAAAAGTATCGATAACAAAACCGATAAAAATATCGATTATTTTATCGATAAGTTCCGAGAATCCCGAAATTCTCTAAAATCTCAAAATAGTTCACAGATTGAGTCCCTGGGTCTCCATATACCCTTTTCTCTATAATTGCATTTATTTTAATCTTTTCTCCTCTATCTTCATGTCTACTTTTATCGGTATCCTCATCCGCATCTTTTTCTTTATATTTATCTTTGGTTTAACTTTTATGTTTATCATTTGCTTCATCTACATATTCCCCTTCACCTTTGCCCTTATATACATAAGTGAAGTGTTTAAATATACCTACATCTTTTTGCCTATATCTGTACGCATCTTTTTTTGCTTTGATTTTTACCTTTGCCGTTATCCTTTTCTTTATCTATGTACGTACTCACCTTTACTTTCATTCTTGTATTGGTCTTTTTCTAAGTGTTATTCTTTAACCTTTTATTAGCAAGTTTTTTTTAAATTAATGCCATGTGCATAAACTCAAGAAGCGTTTGTTTCAGCCCCAACCATTTCTGTTGCATCATTTCCGTTGCCAATTTATTCCCAACCAACCAATCGAGAAGTTTCACTTCAAAAAAGTTGGGTACTTTTTCGGTGCAGAACAATCCAATCCTGGGCTGTGAGAGCAATAAAATTCCGACTTTAGTTATTTTGGACCACCCTAATGCACATACATACATTTGTTTGTACATATGTATATATGTATATCAATCTCACTGTACTACTTTGTATATTCGCCTCCTTGTTAGTTTTAGCTAAAG
>NW_016169387.1:0-17536 GCF_001687245.7 Rhagoletis zephyria
TAAAAGATTATTTTTTAATTTAGTTTAATTTAACACTTGTTAGAACTTGTGAAAATTTTAATACAAATTTAAATATCTATCAGTACAGTATGACCTTAGTTAATGAGACAAACTAAAATATTTTAATATATGAAACTTGATAAAATGGCCACTGGCGGGCTTTAGTGTAAAATAATGGCTAGGAAAAATAAAAATTTCCTTATGGGCACTAAGGCGTATTGAAAAGCTGGTAGAACCAGGGTGAAAGTAAATTCGTTCATTTCCTTTGGGGACATTTTTCTTTGCGCCGCTGTGGTCGAGTGGTTAGAGGTGCGCACTGTAACTCTGCAGGTTCAGGGTTCCATTCTTGGTTCGAGCAACATCCAAAAAATAACCTCCGGCAGGAAAGCAGTCTTCTCATTAAAACCATTTGCTGTTCGGAGGCGGTGTAAAACTGTAGGTCTCTCCCCTTTGTATGACAACATCACTAAAATCGGAGAAAAGCTAGGCCAACCACTAACAAATACGTACTTAAGCGCTAAATATTTATTTATGTACTGTTACTCCCAAAATGTGCAAATTTCAGATGTCTAAAAATTCGCATTGATTCATGCGATTTTTTTGCTGGCTGTCCTACGCATTTTTTTTCATATAAAAAAAATTCCGAAAATTTGCACATTATTATACTGAAATTTAATGGGCTATAAAACTGCATACCTCGATTCTTTTTAGAAATTCGTATTAAAAAGTTTGCGATTTTGCTGAAACTTTGCAGATTTTTCTTAATTTTTGTACAAAGTATCATTCTTGGATTTAAAGGGAGTTTGCTAAAATATAAGCCATATTTTAATATAAAATTAACAAGAAATTTTTAACATTGCGAATATTAACACAAAAGAGCCATACGCTCAATTTTGGGAGTAACTGTATGTATTTATTCTTTCTTGATGAATTTTCTCGCCTCAAACAGCTTCGGTCAATTTTTCAAAGGCCTAAATAGTGAGAATTTGTGCTTCTGAGTAATAGGGCATTCCAAAAATGAGTTTTTCAAGAGGGTTTATTTATGAAATAAAGTTTCATATGCAAAAAAAATTACAATTCGGAGTTTTTATGAAAATTCATAAACAAAATTTTAGTTTTTATGACATTTATGAAAAATTCGAAAATTTAGCAGAGACCGTAATGGTTATAAACTTTATAATAAAAATGAAGGTGTAACCATTAGAGTTGGATTTATATTTTTCTCATCAAACTTAACCGTTATTTTATTATTTTTATTTTTCCCGATTAAGAATAGTTGTTTCTTCTGAATTATTTATTTTTCGATGACATTATAATCGTTTTTTTCAGATTTAATATTTAAGATCATAAAAGATTTAAATACGGGTCATAAAAACGCAGTCTCCACCATAAACGTATGTTCAGATAGGCCGCTAATCGCGCAATTGGCCAAGCTTTCTCGCTTAAGGCGCTAATTGAGCTCGATTTACCCTAAAAAAATGTACATACATACTTTCAAATAAATAAAGGCACTGTAACTAATCGCGCAGCTAACTGTGTGTGAACACCAAAAAATGGTAGTTCTATTAAAATGTTAATTTCTGTCTGAACTCCATATGACGCTTAAAAATTATCAAAAAATTAAAAATTTAAATTACAGTTATTTTGGTTCGAAAATAAATATAAATATCACAATAAAACGTTTTTTCCACGATCTGAAAATCTTGGTATTTAACGGTTAGTTTCGTCCCCTGCAATTTAGAAATTAAGTAATTTGAAAAAAAAACAAACAATGGAAAATACTTCACATAATAAATAGCTATTACTTGGTCATATCTAGAAAACACTCTACATACTTGAAATATCTAAACGTAAAATAAAAATTAATTTAATTTAATTTTTTTTCCAAATCGAATCGTCAAAGCTAAATTAACTTATATTAGGTTTGTGTAAAATTTTTTTGAACGTATATATTTCCGTTAGTTGAAACACACACGCACAGATGCCTATCTACATATGTAGCTCTAAGTGTAAGCAGTCCCACACGGAAGGTGCCATTTGAATAATCGAACAGCAATAAATCACGGCCGCCACAGTGGAGCAAAACGTGGCGAAATCGTGGAAATCTACATACATATGTGTGTCATCTTGTATCTGTTGTACACAGCCACAAAATGCATGCAAACATATGTATGTATGTACGCCGCTATTTACATGCATCTAAATGTGCATACATACATACATATGTGCATTACAACGGCAAATGCCACCTTTTCAATTAATTTCGAGCCAACTTTGCTGTTCAAAGCTTTTGCATTTGGCTGTAGTATGACTTTGTGTGCGAAAGTGAATTCAGATTTTTTTCTTTTCATGAAAATAGGTAATTGCGCAATTTTCATTTACTTCTTTCGTTGTTTTTATTTTTTGTATTATTTCATCCTCACTTCTTGTCAGCCTTTGGCACAACAGCAATTCGAATTGATTTTTAATTACAACTTTCATGTTGTACAACAGCTGCTGCTGGCTGGCATTGTTGCCACAATCAGTGCGCGCAACAAACAACAACAACATATCCGCCATGGCGACATGGCGAAAAACATGCGCTACTGTTTTGCCTTCAGCTTGTGCAGTGTGTGTGCGATATCTCGTACGCTATCGAGATGTATTGCTTGCTATTCATGCTTGTATGCTTATACGAAGGTGTTTTCTGTTCTCTATGCACCTACAAGCAACTACAAGCGCTGGCTGGCTGGCTGGCTGATATCAGTGGGGAAACACAGCGTTCAGGCGTTCAACTACAAGTGTTGGCTGCTTGACATGATTTGATGCGGCGCGCCGAACGCCCAACCGCCCGCACGCCTGGCCGTCGGTAGTCGGTAGCCGGCAACCGGCACCGCCACTCCACCCCCACCCAGCCACCATTGCTTGCCGGCAAGCGCTTTTGGTACCAGCGCGCTTGTATCGCTTATCAGTCTGCCGCCGTGGTTGTGTCTATTGCAAACATTTTATGTTCAATTGATGTTGCTGCCGGCCCGCTGTTGAGTTGATTAAAATTTGTTGCATTTTTTAGAGATGTTCAATGTACATGTGTTTACCTAAGCATACAAGCAACGGTTACTGTTATATGTACAATATTTGTGTAGTTACAAGTAGTGACATTCGTTGCCAGCAAATGGCTGCGGGTATGTACATGTGTATGCATGTTCTTTGAATATCGTAAATTAATTTGCCTTGCTCTATGTTTGGGTCTTTGACTTTGCTTGTGATCTGGTTAAATATATTCTTAGATTCTTTGGCACATTTACAAATCTAAAGTTTGCCTTTCGGGTAACACTTACTTTAGAATAAATATGTATATCGAGGCGGATATAAAATGCTAGCGGTACTCGCATGTAAAAATACAAAGCGCAGCAAAAATTGCTGATTAAACAAAAAGCTATAAAACATTGGTTTTTCTACTCGCGTTAATATCTATCTCTTGACGTTATCTGCGGAAAAATCATCTGTTTTACGTTTTACTCTTCCATGTAGATATTTTCATAATTTATCTCACAAAATATTTTATTACTCGTATGCACTGTATTAAGCACGCAGATATAACTCTCAGGCGGATTCGTTTTTCTATTGTTTTTTTTTGCAGGAAAATCTAAAACATATTTTTGCTTAATAATGCTCAGAATTTTATTGAGATAAAGAAAATGTCGGGTAATAAAAAAGTGAATTTTTACTGACGATGTTATTTTTTTATTTTAAAAATTTTAACAATTTAACACTAAGAAAATCCATAATATTCAGGCATTCAAACCAATAATAAAGACCATAAATGTATATTATCGGCTTTAGCTTTTATAGGGAGTTTTATTATATTAAACTACGAAAAATTAGCAATTTTTTATTGCATTTTCTTAAATAACATCCACTTTTCAATCAGTTTTCATTGTCATGGGGTTCTGAGCACTGCAATTTAAGCTGCAGCTTGGGCCGCATGTCTTCTAGTTACTCTTCATTTGCGATTATCTCGAAATGTTCGGAAGATTTCCAAAAAACATAACCACCGTCGGGCTGTTTTTTTATTAGTGTTTTAAATCTGTAGTATCTCGCACTTGAAAGAAGGAATTCTCATTTGAAACAAAACTTTTTTATTGATCTGAAAAAAATGCTGAATTTTCAGACCCCCAAAAGTTTTACTTTTGGAAAAAGTTTTTATTTCGACAAATCCAATCGCTCAACTACACTATATACATACATGCTTACATAAATCTTTATGGGAGCGGGGGCCAAAAACTACAGAAAATTTTATGACTTTTGTTTTGGTGGCTTGCGGATGGTCCATCTTATTCTAGTTGTTGTGCTTTTCATTCAAAAATTCCAAAAAATTTCATAAGGCATTTACAATAAGACACTTTTGCAGAATTTACACCAGGCATTGAAATGACATAAAATTTAAGTCACAACAAAATGCCAGACATTTTTATAAACGTGATGACATATAAGAGTTTTTTAATGCCAAACATTGTCATCAAAAATTTTGTCATTTAATGCATTAGCTTATTATAAAAAAGGGTACTGTCGCTGCTAAAAAAAAAAATCTATCGGCGCGTCAAAAGCAGTACCCTATCTCAAAAAACTTTTCAAGAACGCCATATTTCAGAATTTTATTGAAAAACACTCTATCTCAAGACTTGGTTGAAGAACGCCCATATTTCAGAATTCGATTCAAAGATGCCCCATCTCACTTCAAAATGTATTGAAAATGTGCTGATATAGGGCCTTTTTGAAACGAATTATGAAATGGGTCGCTCTTCGACCAAATTATGAAATAGGACGTTTTTGAAAAGTTTTTTGAGATAGGGCGTTTTCGAACTAGCTGCCGAGATAGATCCATCTTCCACTCAGCAGTCGATATGGAGTTACAAATCTCTTTCGATGTTATGAACTCACTCATACCCCACTTTGTTGACGTTATGAGCTTTTATAAGTGATTTCATCTCCATATCGACGGCTGAGTGGAAGACCGACCTATCTCGCAGGTGTTTCGAAAACGCCCTATCTCAGAATTTGTTTTAAAAGCGCCCTATTTCAGAATTTGGTTAAAAAACGCCCTATTAGAACGGAAAATATTTTGATATTGGCCGTTTTTGAATCAACAGCTGGTATAAGCCATTCTTGAAAAAATTTCTGAAATAGGGCGTTTTCCAACCAGCTGCCGAGATAGGTCGATCTTCCACTCAGTCTTCGATAAGTGACATCCTCCGTAAGGCTTAGTAAAATGTGTCTTTTGCTCAGTGGTTGAAAAAGTGTATGACATTTTGCTTCTCTTCTATTTTTTTTACAATCAAGGCAATAGTCCGGTGCGTCTACCCTTAGGTTGCAAACAGAGTGGCAGCGAAGCCGAAGACGAAGATGAAGACGAAGCCGAAGACGAAAAACAGTGCAGTAGTAAACATATGAAAGTGATCACAGTGCAAGCAAAGACGAAGACGAAGATGAAGACGTTGCGCAAGCGGTCAGCTTGAAACAGTGCGGTACTGTTTTCAAAGACGAATCGCTTGCTGTGATGAATTGTTTACAATTTATTTAAATGTTTGCAATTGTGGAAAAACGCGTTTTTCAAGAAATTGGCTAAATTTTTGGCAAAATGTAATCAAACGTATTAATTGGCATTCTTGTATATTTGAAAAATGTCTGTCCGTCTTGCCGTAACACATAATACAAGTGGCGAAATTCTCCAAAAGTTGTCCTATACAAATTATTTCATGAATTGCTGTTTTTTCTTTATTTTCTTTTGATTTTATCTAAAAAAATGGTTTTATTTAGAAACAAATCTTCATATCATTCATCTTCCACTATGTACACTCGCCAGCTTGCCCGCAACGCAAGCAATTCGTCTTCGGCTTCGTCTTTATCTTCGTCTTCGGCTTCGCTTCCACTCTGTTTGCAACCTAAGGCTTATGTCACGTGAGCCACATAGTATGTAAATAGTGGTCCATAAAAATTCTTAAAAGAAAGGGAATTTCTTTCCTGTTTGAACTTAAGAGCACAGATTTGAGTTTCTGGTTGTAAACATGCCAGGTTTCCAGCGTTCATTGGGTAATTCAGATTTGCGATCTCTTGTTTATTTTTTAACGGTAGCCATTTTTAGACCTCGCGGATGTACATACATATATGGGTGGCTCTAATTTTCGTTGTCAAATGTTTAAGCACACATATCAGCTGAATTATATACATAGTGCTGAACCATTTTTTTCAGAGAGCTAAGACATTTTTTAAGGGACGTCGCATTGTCAATGTGTTGTAGTGAAGCTTTAAGGACTGTCAGAAAAGATCAAAGCATATTTCCTCTCTGCAAGTATGAGCAACACTAGAATAGTTGAATGGTCTAAGGTTCCCGTGGGCCTACAGCGCAAGAAGCCTTAATAACAAATTTTTAGGTGTAGACGTCTGAGTATTTTTTAGAGTTTAAAATTGTCAAAGATCCAAGTTCTCATTCCAATCGAGTTTCAATTCAAATAGGCTCACAAAATGAGTAGATAAATGTAAGGATGACAATAAAAATCGCCTATAAATCGCCTTCCGAGTTAGATTTAATAGTACGTTTTCTGGTAACAAAAGACTACAACTAAAAATATTAATTTTAAATTATTGCAGTAAAAATTCATCACAAATGGGTGACAGTAACAGTAGTCATGAAAACAACAACAACAACAAACAGTACATATGAACCACACGCATGTATGCATATGTACGTATATAAATATATTTATTCATATGTATGCATGTGCTCTCTTGTGTATGTATGTATATAGATACATTAGGGTGGCCCAAAAAGAAGCGAAGTGGAAATTTGTATGCTCTCATGTTCTATACCAAAAAAGTTTACCCCTGTTTTTATTTTGAATAAAAAAAATAATTAGAGGTAGCTCAAAGTTTTCCATACATTTTATATGGGAAAAAACAATTTTTTCTAGAAATGGTATAAAAATCTTGAAGTCAATATTTTTTCGATCGGAAAACTCTATTTATCTTCAGATAAATAATAATACCCAATATGAACTATTTTTCATAGGTCCCCCATAAACCCCAAAAAATTGTTTGTACAAAAAAATTGTAAACTAAATCATTATGTATTATTATTGGAAGTCTCCTAAAGAGAAACACAGTTTTCCCAATCGAAAAATATACACTAACCAGAATATGTTTCCGTACAGTGGTTTTTTTTAACCGACTTCCAAAAAAGGAGGAGGTTATCAGTTCGTCGGAATATTTTTTTTTTGTTTTTTTTTGTTTTGTTTTATGTATGTTACCGCAAACTTTGGACCACGTCAACCGATTTCGATATTTTTATTTGCATCGGAAAGGTAGTGTCTCAGAAGTGGTCCCATACTAATCCGGTTTAGATCCGATAACTGGATCATAAGATATATATATATATATATATATATATATATTTTATTCGAGAATTGAAGTCGTTTTTTTTGCTAAAAATTACTTGTTAATATTAATAATGTTTTTGGTAATGAATTTTTTTCGTAAATTCTTTATGGAAATATAGTTCATTCGGCATCAAATGGCACATAAATTAATGTTTCAAAGTGTTTACAAAATTTAGGAAAATTCGACAAATTTTCACAAAAATTTTCAACTTTTAAACAAAATTTTTTAGAATTTTTGAGTATGCAGTTTTGTAGTTCACTCAATTTCAGTATAACAAAATGCAAGTTTTAAGTGGCTATATTCTGCCGTTGATTTTTGAGATTTTTTTTTCACCCTAATGTACATATGTAAGTCCAAGTACACATGTAAATACTAATGTATATACATAAATACACATAATGACAATCTGGACGCTCTATAAGTGCCTCAACCAAGCGCAGCGGAGATTATGGCGATATCGACGACGACGGCGACGATGAATTTGTCCGTCGATAACGTAATGGCAAGGCTCCAAGTAAATAAGTAGGAGCGGCAGATTCAAAGCGTGTTCAATCAAACTGATTGCCGGCCATGATTGCTGAAGTTGTTTGCATTTAGTATTCCACTTTTTTCCAACACTTTCAATAATAATATTTTTTTTATTTTAAGTTGGATATGTTTTCGCTTTTGTTATGTCAACAAGCGTAGTTAATAATTGTTGTTGCTTAGAAAATGTCACACAACGCTCAAGTACACTAAACAACATTCTTACACACTTACATACATACGCACATCGACATTGCTTATTATTAGATAAATAAAGCAAATGCAGTAAATAAAAAAAATAAAAAAAAAATATGGTTGAAAACATGAGCTGTAATATTACAAATAATAACAAATCAAACACTTTCAGTTGTCACTTGAAACAAGTCAACTTCAGCTGTAACGTCAACAAGAGACAGCAAGTCATATGGATGTAGATATGTATGTATGTATGTATGTATACATGCATCCCAAAACCAATACATAGGCATTCACCACCTAGAACGCAGGCACAAGCGCTTTGGGAACCGATGTTCTGTTCTGGAAGCNGCAATACTACATAGGCATTCACCACCTAGAACGCAGGCACAAGCGCTTTGGGAACCGATGTTCTGTTCTGGAAGCAAACTCGTCTACTTATCACTGATGCCACACGCGCTGCAGCAATATGCCACATAACTATGTACATATCTACATACAGTCAGCGTCAAAAGTATGAAGACCTTGACGTTTTGACTATTGTATTTCTTTACGCCTTGTATTTTCCATATTTTCCGTATCAAATTTATCTTATCTAAACATCTATACACTATAGATATTAAAGAAAAATTAATATGAGCGTCTTTATTAGAGCAATAGAAGCCAAACCATAATTTTTAGAATTTTTGTCGGTCAGACTTTCTATCTGTCTGTATTGTTGTACGCTAATCACTCGAAAACTAATGCTTGAAGTTAAATGCAGTTTTCACCTGTGTGTTGCTAGAGTTCTAACTTAAAATAAAGAAAGAAAAAAAATTGAGAGTTGCCACCTGTTTGAAAATTGCAGTTTAAGTAAATTGATAAGATAAAATATATGTTGCATTATGGCTGTCAAAATAAAGAGGTTTAAGAAGGCTTACAGCCGAAAATATTTTTGTGGAGGTTGCCACATGATTGAAAATTTTAATATAGTTTAATTGATAAGATAAATTAAATATTGCAACATGGGTATCAAATTGAAGAGGTTTGGGAAAGTTTACTGCCGAAAATACATATTTTTGAGGAGGCTTGCCACCTATTTTTTTATTGTATTTAATTAGATTGATACATATATGAAATATTAAATACGGGTATAAAACAACACAAAAATACTTATAAGTCGCAGTGGAGCACGCCGGGTAATTGCAATTTTTTTTTTTATAAAAATATAGTTAAAAAGTTTTTTTTTATTTCATACAGAGCTCGGGAAAATGCAAGAAATCACAAGAAAGTGCAAGCTTCAAGTCGGTAAAAATTACCGTTAATTTCAAAGATTTTTTTTTTTGAGGTTGTTGCGCATTTTCTTCCATATAACGTATGCAAAAAAAAATTCTCTAAACTCAACGGTAATTTTTAACGACTTGGAACTTGCACTTTGTTGTACTAAAATTTAATGTGCTACAAAACTGCATAGTCAAAATTTTTCTAAGAAAACGAATTGAAAAGTTGAAACTTTTAATTAAAATTGTTTGGTATTGCTTGCATTTTATTGAGTTGTGTATGAAATTTAAAAAATTGATTCATGAGGTCTTTGCTCTTGAATGAACTATATTTTTATAAAAAAACGGAAAAATTTGGTATGGAAAATATAAACAAAAAAAAAATCGTCAAAACGATAGGGTATTCATATTTCTAACACCGACTGTATACATACGTATTTGAATACGATACAGTTTGCTTGTTGTTTTTGTTGTAATATCAATAATTTACAATGCACTTATCGGTTTACTGTTATTTTACAACTTTCCAACATTTGCCATCAACGAAAAAGCCATGTAATATTTCTACTTTTATTTATTTATTTAGAATGCTTGGTGTGTAGTTGTAATTACATATTTGCAACACTAGCAAACATGTTTTACACAAATACATATAAATATATCTACTTATGTAAATATTTACGTATGTATGTGCGTAGGCTAGCCGGATTTGCTTGGTATTTGTTTAAAGGAATTTATTATTTATAAAATATATTTGTTAAGACTAACAAATTTGTTGATTTGCGAATTGACATTCTTGTAGTGGAGTTTCCAAATTAATCCGATAAGGAATATTTTCACTTTATTTCCAAGCGGAAGATTTAGTCTCGCCTTCTGTTAAGAGTGTAAATTTTAAAACTTTAGTGGAGTTTCTCCGAGAAGTGAGAAGGGGTATGTGCATTTTACATTCCTCATTTTCCAAGAGGGATGCTGCTTTGCAATGTAGATAACGGAGGAATTTAAAAATACTTATGCCGAATTTTCACTAGGCATTGAAATGACAAAAAATTTATGCCATTTAAAAAATGTCATGTGGAAATGAACTTAATTATTAATTTAATGTAATGAATTGAATGTAATTATTTTTTTAATGTAATGAATGAAAATATACTTTTAAGAAAATATTAAGTTAAAATTTATTTAAATTGTTTAATTTATCAGAAAAGCGTGATCACAGTGGAAATTGAAATTTTCCTTGATTGTGAGAAAAACAAGCATAACAAATTTTACAACTAATAATCCGAGATTTGGCTGTGTAAAGGGCTTATTAACAAAAGAGCTTTAATTGAGATTATATTTATATGTAAACGTACTTTAACGGATTTTACAGTGGATGGGTGTGTTACCTATTCAGCTCTACATTGCCAGCTGAAATGACTTTTTTTTTTAAAAGAAGCTTTTCAAGAGCCGCGGTTGGTGTTGCTCGAAGCTGGGCACCACTGGCCCGGCCCGCACAGGGTAGTGGTTGGAGTTCGCTTAGCTTGGACTGCGTGAACTTTACATGAAAAAGATTTCATGAAAATAAATTGCCATTTGAAGACTTTAGAAAAAAATATACATACATTAGGGCGGGTCAATTTTTTTTACTGTGGGCCTATAGCATAAGTGGATTCTATGTTGGCAAACACCAATTTGATTTTACACCCATTGTTTATTCGATTTTTGTGAATTACAAGTAGAATCCTTCGGTGCTATACGCGCATAGCTGAAAAAATCTAAAAAATTGATATAAAAATTTATCCGACATATGTATATATGTATATCGTCATCTGAAATGTAAAATAACGTAACAACATCGTCACTAAATTGCTTAGCATTTACCTGTGCAGTTGTTTATAATTTGCCTACCAAAGTATTAGGTAGTACCTTCTTCAGTGCTTCGGAGACCACGTGGTCAGTGTCAGGCACAGTAACCTCCACTACAATCTGGTAAATTCGGCTTCTTCTCAGCTGTAGCCAGTTTCTAGCGGTTCGTTGCACTGAAGCATGCAGTCAAGTACCTACTCACTCCTAGTATCTACTCCTTTTTGTTGGTGTTGCCTTTGCTCAGCCCTACGAATCGTGTAACGCAAATCAGTATTGTCAATCTATTACATGATTTGTCGGCAAGCGGCTAGGCCTTTGAAGCTCTATCGGAGTCTTAAGCGCACATGTGTATATGTACATAGAACGCGTTGAATGATTTGTGTACTTAGCGTTGATTTGTTGACACCAAGTAGACAGCCTAACAAATAATTGCAGCAATCACAAGAAACAAATAAATAAATTGTAATAAAAAAACAGTCCGCGCAACTTAAGCAATCGAAGTTGCTTATCAGCGCGCGTCCACACACCGCGTACCGCGTACCGCGTACCACTGATAACAGTACACGTATTTTTAATTAAATTCTGTATTTGTATTTGTTTATCGATTTATATTTGCGCTCTATGGTAGCAAGCATAAAGCCTTCGCGGCTACCAACCTCTTCTTCCTCTAGTTTGTTCACTTTGCAATGCTTCACTCACGATTTCCTTTATTTATAGAACGCCGTTTCAACTCGACCGACTGCATCGCCTACAGCCGCCACCGCACAACCCGTCGCGCCGATCCAGCAACACCCCACGAACCTCAGCACCTCCGCACACACCGCTGCCGCTGCCAACGCGCCGCAGCCCACCCTCACCGCATCGGTTGCGTCCGCTGTCGCAGCTGCTGCCGCCGCCGCCGCTGCTGCTGCAGCAGCCGCAGCAGGCGCTGTACCACCGCCTTCTTCTACCACCAGCAATAGTCACGCGAACATCAGCGTCGTGCCACCGAAAGGCAGCACGTCCACAGCAGCAACGCCGCTAACCATCACCTCCGCCGCCGCCGCCGCCGCTGCCGCAGCTGCTGCAGCCGCCCAACACCACAGCGCCAACAATCCAATGGCCGTAACATCGACAGTGCCGCCGGGCGCGCGCTCTATATCGCCATGTTCGGCCGCTGCCACGCCTTACGGCAGCAGTAGTATACCGGGTGGAGCCAGCCTCAGCGCGAGTGGACCCGGAAGTGGTGTAACAGTTTCGGTGATAGGACCACCAGGAAGTGGGCCACCAGGTATGCCGCCAAGTTTGGGCGGTGGACCGCCGGGCGGTCCTGGTGCGGGTGGTATACCACCACCACCGGGTACACCGGGCTCAAATCGTTGCTGTGATACTGGCCGCACAATCTACACGGATCCCGTTAGTGGCCAATCGCTTTGCTCGTGTCAATATGACATACTCAGCTATCAGCGTTTGGCGGCCGCCGGCGGACTTGTCACCGGACCGGGCGGAGTGCCAATAGGCGTCTATCCGGAGGGCATGTCTGCATACCTATCGGGCATAGCGACCGATCAGCCGCCTTTCTATGCGAATCCGGTGAGTACTTACTGTGTATATACATATCTACTCTCATTTGTATTGTATGTATGTTTGGTTGTTTGTAGACGCAAGTCATTTTTGTAAAGAAAGAAAAAAAAATATCTTCATTGCAAATTCCGCTGCGGCTGCCGCACCAAGGCAAGGCTTGTCCAACATTGTTGTTGTCACTGCATATTTGATGTCATATTTTAATGTGCGCCGTCTGCGACAAATTTGCTTCATCCGAACTGCAACAACAATGCCGCCGCTACCGACAACAATAGCCGCCTGCCTGCCTGCCTTAACAATATAAATTTCTTCACTTTTTTTGCAATACTTTTTCACCACAACGCTGAGGGTGGTCGCACAATTCCTAACCCGCTTTTGTTACTACAGCTCCAGCCAAGCAACGCTCCCTGACCTCTCTATCTGGGCTTAGCGATATTTCATGCGCTTTGCAGACTTGTCTTTGCTGTTGAAAAAGTGGAAATGGTGAATGGCTCAAAAGAGGTATTTTTTTCCAGCCAAATGCAATACATAGTTTGCATAGTCTATGTGCGGCGACCTTTTGTGGCATGCAACATGCTATGCAACGCCAACGCCACCGCACAACGAACATTTGTCCGCCAGCACAGCAACAACAAGCAAGCAAAATAATACAATTGACAATACGCGACGATCACACTTGGGTGTTGGTTTGTTGTTATTTTGGTTAGCCAGCGTCGGTCGTTGGGTCGTTGCGCCGGCGGCGACTGCCCAACAGCGCACAGTGGTCAATAAATGGAGTTTAATGTTTATAATTCACTGCAGCCGACATTTCTCAACCAATTTGATTATTATTATTTAATGAAAGCTAATAAAATTTGCAAGAGAGACTAGTTGAGCCCAATTTTTGTTTGTTTATATTAAATTTTTTAGTGCAAGGTGCAGAAAAGGTGCTAAATTTGAAGAAGATCGATTCTCCTGTTCCAGCTAATAAATGTTTCATAACAAAAACTAGTTAAAAGCAATTGTAGGGCTCTCCTAAAATGATAAAAAGAATGAAAAAGAAATAATTTGAAATTTTATAAAAAAATTTTCGACAAAAGTATTTTTTTTTTGTTTTTGGTGTTTATAAAAATTTCGGGTCGCTAAGAGTTCTCGATGATTTTATTAGCTTTCATTTAAAAAATAATAATCAAATTGGTTGAGAAATGAAGGCTGCAGTGAATTATGAACATTAAATTCCATTTATTGACCACTGTGCAGCGCTGGCATTTGGCATATGCGCTGAGTTGACATTTGTGGCATCTTTTATGTCTTCGCCAAATGTTTAATGCGAACATTGACTTCCCGCCGCGCAGCGGTCGAAATAAATTTAATTGTTTGGATGCATTTTTTTTTTTAATTTTTATTCATGAAATTTATTTGGCAATTTTGAGGCACATAAACAGGTACATATGTATGTACATGATTAGAAGAGAAAGGATTGAAAATTCGAAAATATTTTCTTTTTTGTAAATTCGCAAGTAAATGATGTCTTCGTTTATTTACGATTTGGTTTGACAGAGCTGCAGGGGTTCATTGTTTAAAAATATTTATTTTTTCCTAAAAATTGTTTACAAATTAATATGGCATGTAACTGGGAAAATAGATGAGACTACTGACCTACGTTGGGTTTGAGCAAAAAAAATTATATTTTAATTTTGTTTACCGAAGAGTCCCTATTTATTTGTTTTAAAAATTTCCAGACTTTCAACATAAAAAAAAGAAAAATCGGAAGAATGAATTTTCATAAAAAAATGAAAATTTTACAGTTGGCTTATCCGAATTTATTGCCAGAGATATAATTACCTTAATATAGAAAGGCCCTATGTAAGATTTTTGTTTTTTTTTTTACAGAGTAGTTATACAACTTTTTAAAAAGTCAAGTTCTTCCGTTGTGCTTTTCTTCATTACACTGGCTTTTAGTAAAAATATAAACCAATTTTTTTATGTTGTAGTTGGTTAAATTCGATCAAGTCTGTAGTCAGTAATTTACCGTACTCAAGGAAAGTTTCTAAAAATTTTAATTTTGAAAGTCTAAATTATTTGATTATTGAATTATGTCATTATATTTGTGAGTTTATGAATATTTTTCGACTCATATGTTAGACGCGGTGCCGCTATTTCTTAAATGAATACCTCGAATGCATCCGTAGTGTTACCAGATCTTTGGAATTCTCCTGAGAGAATATTGAAAAAAGATGCCGCCATTTTGGAATAAACTTTACATACCATTAACGATTCCCTACACTGGCACTGTAGTTGGACCTCGCCAAGCTGCTGAGCCTACCGAGGTCTAGACACTCCCACATAACTTTGTCTAGGATTTCTGTAGTCAAAATTCTTAAAATGTTTGTGCTCTATCAGTCCTTGCCCTATTCCTAGCTATTATAAGTCCTTCCCGAATCCTTAAGTCCTCTATGCTTAAGTATAAGGAGAAGTCGGTGAGTTTCCTACCATCTACCATCTACCAATGAATAGAAAGATTATTCCTAGTAGTGGTAACTTCAAGTGGTCTACATACATATTTATGTATTATTGTGGAAAAATCCTGCGTTCTCAAGATGAAGTTCTGTAGCTGCTGAAATATGATCCGACAAAATAAGTCCAGGCTGAGATGATTCCACCTCGTCGTCTGTGAAACCGTAACGCATGAGTCCTTACAGGACAGTTACCTGTTGGGATGCCTGCCCGCTTCGATAGTTGGCGCTTGGCCAGCCAAGGAAGCTCTGCTGACCATCTACTGTCCACCAGAGACCAGAACTTTTGTAACTTTGCCTGCCGGGTTTTCGCCCATTAACTCTGCTGAGCCGATTAAAATCCCATATTTCCTTTCTTCCAGGGGAGACAACCACGAGGGTACATTAACTAGGTATTCCATCAGCCTTAAAGATAGCTGCATTGCCTGGTGTGCCCTGTGGCCCAAATCAGCTCAATTTGGAGGTATTTCCATGCAAATGGTAGAAAATGGTAAGACATTCCATGACAAGTTTCCATCGCGTAATAAGCGAAGCCAGGCGACTGTCGTTTTTATTGCGGTCGCCTTTGCTTAAAATATGCTGTGGAAATCCAGGAGTCTACACATGAGTTTAACGGAGAGTTTCTGGTAGACATCACTCCTCCAGCTCGAACTAGGTACTGGCGGGTGTTATGTACACTGACTACATCTTAAGTCCAGCTAAAGCTGATCCCGAGGATTTTCTTAGTAGGTAAATTTTTTCTTGGTATCAGCACTGGTATACGAGGAAACCCGAAATCCTATTTTTGAAAGCAAAACTACCTAAAATCTCACAAACGTGAGTTTTCAGTTATAGGAGATCCAAAACTTTTGAAATGAGTTATCCAAAGATAAGAATACAAAAAATTAGGGTAGCCCCATATTCGATGAAGCAATGCGTGGCGGTTGTCGATTAAAGCCCAGCTCAATTTTAAATGATGTAGTCAAGAACCTTATTAATGCTATTCTAAGCTAAAGGCTTAGCATTGGACAGGTTAGACCCACTGCATTCTTCATCTCAAACTAGCAACGAAAAATTTAGCTTAACCATTTCATAGTCAAAGAATAAATGCTGTTACTTTATTCAAGGTATTATCATCAAACCACATCTCGTTTTTGTATTCAAAATCATAAAATTCAAATTCATAAAATTCCAAATAATAAAAATGTGTTGACCCAAAAATCCCATAAATTCATTAGTAAACATATTTCAGGTTTTTTTTTTGTTTTGTTTGATGTAGCAGAAATCAATAAAAACCTCGAAACAAATCCATCAACCATAAATACAAAAACCCGTGAACAACAACAACAACTATGCTAAAGCGCTCACTCAAGACACAAACAACATATTTTATTAACTAGTGGGGCGCTGATCGTTCGAATTGATCGAATTTTAAAAAATGGAAATGTTCTTTGCATAACACGCATTTCATTTCAACAGATATATCTACTATAAGTATAAGTATGTATGTATGTATGTAGATATATATTACCTAATAAAAATCGACGAATTGAAAATTAAAACA
Organism: Rhagoletis zephyria; assembly: GCF_001687245.7. NCBI lineage: Eukaryota > Metazoa > Arthropoda > Insecta > Diptera > Tephritidae > Rhagoletis > Rhagoletis zephyria. Next base: position 16,839 of record NW_016169387.1, read on the forward strand.
TTGCGGCATATTTTAGTCGCTTTTTGTGACTGGAAAGGAGTTTTGTTTCAATTTGGCGCTTTGGTGGTGGCGATAGAAAAAAGCTAAACAACAACAACAACAAAAACAAAAAGGCGAAATATATTTTATGACTTGCTGGTTAACGACATAAATAACAAGTTTGCTAGTCGTTAAGCAAAAGCGACGAAAAAGCTACAACAACAGCAATGAATAAATAAAAATAAAAGGAATAAGAGCCGCATAACTGCAGCCACTGAAAGAAACAATCACATTGTTGGCCGCCGAACAACAGTAACAAAAACAATAACGCCAACGACAATAGTAACAGCAACGGCAACGGCAACAGCAACGGCAACGAAGACGATCTTCTTAATACAACAATAAATAAATGTATTTTACTACGCTTGAATTCTTAACGATCTCTAATTTCGTTTCAACTTAAATTGATCCATAAATTCGTCAACGGCTTTAGCTGAGTGAGTTGATAATAATGCAGGAAGAAAAAATACTAAAAAATAGCCAAAACAAAAAAAAACACGAATTAAATAAACTTAAAAATAAGTAAGACAAAAAAAGCGCCGAAGCAGCGAAAAATGCACAACAACAATCGGCAGCAATCCAAGCGCTTGATCGCCCAAGCCGTTGGTTGGTTGGTCTGTTCGCCAGCGTTTGCTTGAGCCCAAAATGTAAATGCCAAA
>NW_016169388.1:0-17535 GCF_001687245.7 Rhagoletis zephyria
CCGTTTGACAAGTCAGTGACTTTTGGAATGCAAGACATTTTTGGAAAAAATTTTAAAATTAGTTAGTATCGTTTCAGCATTCAGTATATGGGATACGTAATCAAAATTTTCTTCCAATTTTGTATCCCTTCCAAATATGTAATAGTTAGATATCTTTAAGTTCTTAAATAGCCTCTAAATGCGACCAAAACTTCTTGCTGACGAGACATTGGTTCAAGTTTGAAATCAGCAGTTTGTAGCTCAAGCTACGATTAGGACACGAAATGCACTTTTTCCATTTTCTTCCAGAATCACAAGGTTGCCTGCTGGCTGCAACATACAAACTACATAGTTGGACAACGCAGTTTACCTAAAATTATTTTAGTAGTTAACAAGTGGGTGTTGAAAAGAGCAGTGTTGTATTTAAAATTAATCTTCGTATATTTCAAAAAACTATCTACTGACTTTTAAAACTGCCCTCGTATATGCATTTAGGTAAGTATGTACATATGTTTGTAATCTATGAATGCAATGCTTGTTGTATACATCGTCTGAAAACCAGAAATGCAGCTACCAATTATCGCCTTTAGAAACATGCATCCATCTCATGAAATGCCTCTTAATACAAAGCTATTGTTGTTGTGATGATTGGCGTGCTCAAATTCAATAGAGCAGACTTTTGCTTTTTCACAATTTAAAACAACTATAGTACATTACTACTCTGCCATGTGCAACATCTGCGCCTGCTTCGTTTCAATCAGCAAATTAATTTAAGAGGTATTTATGTATAAAAATTTCAACACCCTTTCAATTAAAATTTGCTAACGTTGGAGATCATACAAAAACAAAATTTAAAAATATCTATAATTTGTGGTTCTTCAAACTCATACGTATGTATGTAGGAATGAAGGCGAATCGATTCTAAAACCTCGCAGTCAACGCTTACTTGCAAAGAAAAATTTTTCACAAAACTAATACAATGGTAAAATTGACAAATTAGTTCGCTTTCTTTTCTTATTTTTCCATTTGCAGTACTCGTTTGATCGCTTTAGTGTCGCCAAGACAATGATTTGTCAATTTTGTTTATAGTTTTATTATAACTTTTACTGTATTTATTGTTTTCGTTTGCGATCTAGTGGTCATTGGCTGAGAAATGAGTTGAGTTTTTTCCACTCCTGGTAGTACTTGGTTGTATTTGAACTGCTGGGAAACTACTTGTTGCTGTCATTTTTGTAAAGAGTTTATTTCCTCTGCCTAATCCAGTCAACAGTGTACCAAGCCTAATTAACTCAAATGACAATTACATTGCGTGACAAATTAAAAAGTTGTATAAAAATATTCTTAATGATTCATCTAAACCATTTCTGAGTGATGAGAGGTCTCGCGTGGTGTCGGTTTTCATTTCATCAAGTTTCAAATCTCCCTGTACCGCTAAAAAGTTCTAACTTCAAAAAATAAAACGTTATTGCACATCTATGTAGAAGCCGAGTTCTTTGATTTGACTTATCATTTTGGAAATTGGAAATAACGATGCAGATGTGATGACCTTCAAAAAAATAGATGGAAACTCTAATTAAAAATATTGTCAGCGTAAAGTTTTCTTAAATCTCTTTCGTTTGACATTAATATTTCGATATTTCATTCATGTAGCTTGTGTATAAGTAAAACAAATTTGATTTTTCAAACAGGTGGCAACCCTTTTAAAAGTATTTTCAAACTAAAATCTTTTTATCGTCTGGCATTGTTATACATATTTCAATTTACTGATGAATTAACTTGAATTTGTTTTTTAAGGGCAATCCTCTTCAAAATGATTTGCGAACAAAAATTTCCTTAAATTTTTCATATGACATTTTTATAGATATTTCAAGTAACTAATGAGTTAAGTTGAAATTTATTTCTTAAAGACGTGGAGACCCTCCTAAATATAGTTCTGAAATAAAGGATTTTAAACCCATTTCCATTGATAACAATCGTTTAATAATTCATTTAATTTATTAAATAATTTTAATTTAACCTTTTAAACGAGGGCAACCCTCAAACACATCAAAAATATTCTAAATTTTCAAACTAAATATCTCTTAAAACTCTTTCATTTGACATACCTTTTAGTTATATTTCATATAACTTGGGTGTAAAATAATTTAATTTGACTTCTCAAATAGGTGGCAATCCTATTCAAAATATTTCCAAACTACAACCTTCTTAAACATATTTTGTCTGAAACCCATACCAAATTCCTTTAATTAAATTTGAATTACATTTTTTAAAGCCGTGGCAACCCTGCTACACGTAGTTAAGATCTACAGCCTAAGCCCCTTAGATTCATTTCCTAATCGTTCCATTGAACTTAACATAACGTTACACTTGGTTGAAAGAATTTAAATCGATCAACTGGCAAATCAAAAAGTCAATTTTATTTGTAACTTGATATGAAGTAAGTTGAGGTGTGGAGAGTTAAGGTGCGGAGAGTTGGGGTGAGGTAGGTTGAAGTATGTAAGGTGAGCTCAGATGAGCAACAAAACTAGTGTTGCTACTCATATATGTATTTTTCCTATCAAAATCCCTGCCAAAGGACTTCAAAATTTACCAAAAGTAAATTTTCGTATATACACCGTGTAAAAGGCTTCGTAAGAATTTGGTTGGTCTGACTCCCAGAATTCATCGATGATTCATTCATTTATTTCTCTCCCTAATTTGACACAAAAAAAAAGTTTGATTCTATGCTCTTTTGTTACCACTCTAAATTTTTTTCAGAACCAAACTTCATTAAAAAAGGACGAAAATTAAAAAAAATTGGACCAACTTGTTTCGCATTTCATTTTGCATACGAGTAATGCTTGCAAGATTTTTTTTTAACAAAACATGTTCATAAACATAAACATTGGTTCCTAAACAATAATACTTCAATTCAAATTACACATATAGCAAAATTAACATACAATTTATCACATGTGGGCACATTTATATTAGGGTGCATCATACCATACAAAAAAATCTGGTATTGTTTTTCCATCGGAATTATAATTTAAGACTTCCACCAAAATATTTTGGGATAATATTAAGATTTACGTGAGCTGGACCGATTTGAAAACATCATCCAAAATCTCATTATTTTGATTGCGCTGATAAAATGTTTAAACATTTTTATGAGATTTTTTGGAAAATATTTTTTTTTTATAATAATTATTTATGAAAAACTCGATTTTTGGAGATATTTTAAAATCGGTACAGCTCACGTAACTCTTAATGCTTTTCCAAATTTGTTTGGCGGAAGTCTTAAAGAATAATAAAAGACGCAAGTTCTTTTGGCAAGGCACTCTAATGTATGTATGTATACATATATGCAGATGTACCATTTTTTTAACCAAAAATATCATATGAAATTGCCCGATTCTGACAATCTTCGATCTAACTGGTGATTTTATTGTTTTGTGGTTTTTTTCCAACATTTTAACCTTCAGACAACTGCGTATTTACTGATGACTTTTTTAATTTTTTTTAATTTTATATGATCTAAAAAAACTTAAATCCGAAAAAATGGTCATGGTATTTATGACCGTAAAAATAAAAACTAAAAATAACGATTATTCTTGATCCAAAAAATAAGAGTCATAAAATAACAGTCAAATTCAATCGGAAAAATAAAATCTCTTTTAAACAGTTAAATTCATTATCAAACAATAATTATAAAAACTGTCGTCCAACCCTCTTTCTAGAAACGAGTTATTCGTAGAGAAAATCTTTTAAATGTAGACAAAAAAACATAAATATTTGAAATTTCAGTAAAATTTATCTTATGCCCTAATTTTTAAGGCGATAGATACGTGTTGCTTACAATTTATGATGTCAAATATATTAATGGGTTTTTTTATTTTCTTATCATTATTATTTTGTAATAAATGTATTATTATTTCAGCTGATTTTGGACTGGCACATTTTCAACCAAATTGCTTTATACATACATATGTTTATGTATTAATAAAATTGAGATAAAATCAAAACATAAATAATTTTGGCGCGAACAATGTATTCAATAAAGTTACAAATTAAAATAATTTACCGAAATACGCACACAATAAATAAAACGTAGACACAAACATTTATTTATACATACATACATACATATCGTCGTTTAAAGTACAAAACCGCGTATCAGCAAAATGTAAAATCGCGTATGTGAAGTTGTAGAAATTATTTTCTAGAGAGTAAAAACACTCATTACTTCAAAATGGTTCTCTTTTTTATAAAGCAATCGCGTTTCTGGCTAGTATATTTCAGGACGAATGAATAAGGATGTAGCCAAGAGCTTGTGTGAGCAAATCCAATTTTTGGCAGCCAATGTCAGTTACGCGGTTTTGCAGAATGACGATACGCGGTTTTGTACTTTAAACGACGATATGTATGTAGACATAACATATACATAATTAATCTCTATTATGTTTATGGGCAATTAAAATGCTTATCTGCTCAAGCGATTAAGGTACCCACAATATTTCATCGTATACATATTTCATAGTACATATTCGTATTACTACAAAACTTAAAATAATTTATCTTCAATTTGCAAAATTAGCGAAGTATTTATGGCGCGCAGATCCAATACCAAAAACGCCAACGCTTACCAATTGCCTTAATAAAACTACTTAAAGTATTGCATCAAAACCACTTAAATATAATTCGCACGCAATACCAAAATTTACATGAGTGGCATCATAAATCTTTTGAAATTAATCATGAAATGTAAAAAAAATCAAGACAAATTAAAAAAAAATAAAAATTATTATAAAAAGTAAAAAAACAAAAAAAAATTTGTAAAATAACTACGCTGCTCCAGGTGAGGCTCGAACTCACAACCCCGGCATAGCTCAACTTCAACACACAAGTTACTGATTATAAGTACCGTGCGCTAACCAATTGCGCCACTGGAGCGCTGCGAGGGGGTCTGCCCAATGTCGCACTAGAACCGAAGCACTCGAATGAATCAGCGCCACAGTACAAATGGAGGGAGCAAGGGGCATAAAGCTAGAAACGAACGAACCACTCGAACAACAAATAACGTTGACTGAGTGAATCAAGCTGAATAAAAAACAAAACAACAAAGTGAACAAACGTTTGCTGGCAAGCAACACTTAGCTTTTTCTAAACGCTAGTAGCATCCCCAAAGCAGCAGCGTACTCTTTATGCTCATCTAGGTACATATTTATATAAATATGTGCATATATGGTATCCACCTCGTCATTGCTAGCTATCGTCATCGCCAACCAACGACTGGGGGGAAACAATAACAAAAGCACACTAAAAGAATAGCGGAATTTGCGGGAGAAACTCAGCAAAGTAAATAGAAAGCAGAAGGAATGTTGTGAACTTGCCATGAAATAGTGTATACATTAGGGTGGTCCAAAAATGCATGTGAAAAAGTAAAGTCGGAATTTTTATGTTCTCACCCCCTAGGATTGTTCTATACCGAAAAAAATATACCCCTATTTTTTTTTGAAATCAAAAAATATTTAGAGGTCGCTCAAAGGGGAAAAACAACTTATTGTCGAAATGGTATAGAATTCTTAAAAATCAATATTTTTTCTATCGGAAAACTCTGCTTATCTGCAGGATATTCCCAATAATAATAGCCAATTGTTTATTTAACAATTTTAACTACACTTTATAGGTCCGCCATAAACCCTCGAAAACCTCGAAAAATGCAATAGGGGGACAAATAAAAAATCGTTGATATTAAAAAATGGTTAAATAAACAATTGGGTAATTTTATTGAAAGTCTCCTGAAGATAACAAGAGTTTTCTGATCAAAAAATATTTATTTTCTAGAATTCTATACCATTTCTAGGAAAAGTTGCTTTTTCCCCATATAAAAAGACATATAAAACTTTGAGCGCTTTGAGCGACCGCTAAATATTTTTTGATTTCAAAATAAAAAAATAGGGGTATACTTTTTTCGATATAGAACAATCCTGGGAGGTGAGAGCATTACAATTCCGACTTTACTGTTTTGGAACCACCCTAGTATACATATAGTACAAATGATCATATGTGCAAATGTTAGCACAATGCCGCAAATATGTACATATGTACATTAGAGTGGGTCGAATTATTTTTTCTCAAATACCTACTTTTGTAATAGTGAAAATATATTACGGCTGCTCTGAATATTGTGCAAATGGTCTTGGATTTACATTTGCAATTTTATGCTTGCTTCCATGGCAACCGTTTGCATTTACTTGTCGTGAATATACAAATGCACCGAAATATGTAAATACAAGATCATATACACAAGATTCTGAACAGCCTACTATTATTATTATTTTTATTCTGAGTGTAATAGTCCGCGCGCAGGTACACACATACATATGTATGTATATATGTACCCTTGTGGTAAGATGATTAAGTTAAGTGACATTTTGACCAGTTTTAGCTACTTTTCTTTTGTTTTTTTAATGTTTATCTATTATTTATATAACAAAACATAAAAAAAAAATAAATATAAAAATTATAAACATTCAACAAACTACCAATTTGCCCCAAATATTTCAAACTTTTTATTTAGAATTTTTCGAAAAAGAAAAAAATTGAGGTGTGCAGTTTTAATGCCCATTAAATTTTTGTAGCATAAAGGGCAAGACAATCACGTTGATTTTTAATATTTTTTTGCTGGCGATAATAGGCATTTTCTCCCACAGAAAAGAAATTTTCAAGCATACTTTATGTGGACAGTACCGCCAGCAAAAAAAAAAATATTAAAAATCTATGCGATTTTCTAGCGACTTGAAACTAAAAAACTTTTTGCCAGAGTTTACAAGAAAATCCATCAGAAACTTGGTAATACGTAGATGTAAAAAAAAATATATATATGTATATGAGTCCGAAAAACCTGTGCATTCCTCCACTATTTGGGCGAATACATATTATCAATGTTTTGCAAAAATTTTCCTTTGACATTTTTACAGCCTTTGAATCGATTACGCGGGCTAGAAATTTTACTTTATTAAATTATTTAGAGCAAATTAATAGTTCTGTAATATTTGACAACATACTTATTAAAAACATCACTACTACAAACTTATCTTTCCCCGTACAAAATCGACCCAGCCTAATACACGCACAGATGTATGTATACATATGGGTATACAGGCATAAACCGACAAAGCGAATAAGCAAAAACATTCAATGTCATATGACGTCACAGATAAGAGCGCGTATTGCTCTTATACATTGCTCAGATATACAAATGTATGTATGTATATACATATATTCATACATACATACTTGGCGCCCTTGTTTGGCATAGTAACATACCTACAACACAAAAACGAGAGGTTATCGACCGGGGACGTAGTCGTATTATAAATTGGCTACATTTTGTATTAAAAAAAATTATGTGCGAAATAAACTAAAAAGTTTATATTAATTATGTAAATAATTATCTTTTAAGAAGAGAAAAAATTTTAATTTTAATTTGGTACATAATCAGACAATAAATTTTATAATTTTTCCTTATGAAAAATGGAAATCAAAGGCTTTGAAAATTTGTTTATTAGAAATCTTAAGAATTTCTGATTAGCACATACATACATACATATGTACATAAGTAATTTGCAGTTGCTTTCATTATTTTTACTTCAATTTTTTCATTTATTTTATTTTATTAAATTTTGTTATTTTATTAAATTTCTTATTCGCAGTGTACGATCAAAATTTTCTTATTTTCCTTCTCATATCACATTAATTATTTATTGAAATTACAGCGCGTTAAGGAATGAAAATCACTTGAAAAAAATTAAAAAATTTATTCGCAAAATATTCACCAGTGCTGCTCCAGGTGAGGCTCGAACTCACAACCCCGGCATAGCTCAAGTTCAACACACAAGTTACTGATTATAAGTACCGTGCGCTAACCAATTGCGCCACTGGAGCGCTGCGTCAGCTGTTGGACGGACTTATGGTCACTTTCCACACTGCTCGGCTTGATCGGTATTTCTCCCGTATAAGTATGTATCTTTGCGTGAACTTTGAAAAGTGATTAGAATTTTCTTTCTGATTTTTGTTTGCAATTGGCTGCGCTAGAACAATTAACTAATTACATATTACGATTACATGCAGCAGTCGCCTGCTATATTTATATATATTTTTATGGTAGCGCTCTACGATTTAATCTGCGAATATGATTGAGTTGATATTTCGTAGCTCGAAAGTAATTTGGTATACATAAGTATATACATACATAAATACATATGTACATATATGTACATACCCTGCAGGGAAACCACGAACTAGTGAAAACGATCCAGGTCGATAGTAACAAGATCCCCACCAGTTCAAAATTAGCGAAATGTGGTACTTTCAAAAAAGCTATTTTATTTCACTTTTTTCATTAGAAATCTATATCTAAAGGGGACAAATTTAGAACTGGTTTGGAACTAGAGAAAAAGGGAGGCAAAACTAACTAGATGCAGCAGAACTAGGGATGCAGCGGGGGCTTGTTTACTTTACATAGATATGTGTTTGGCGGATTTTTCATTCAAATGCGCTTCCATTCTGCACTTCCCAGATGCTTTTTCATAACTTAGTAATACAAAACGCAATTGACACTTCCTGGGACATCGCCATGTTAAATTCGCCAGTTGTTTGCATGCAAATAAGGATTCCTCGCGAACCAGTACTGAGTCTAAATGTAATAGAAGCGCACCAGTTCAGAACTAGAGATTTTCTTCACATGGTACATATATATGTACATTAATTAAAACTAATTTTTTTGCCGAAGATATCACATATAAATATTGCTCCCGATTGGAGTCAGTTAAGGCGTGTCTCAATGGGGTCCAAGGCCAGATGCACCATGGAGACTCAAAAAATTAAAAATATTTCTTTCATTTAATACCCAAAATCGATACTACTAAAGTCGAAGATATCACATAAAAATATTGGTTTTGATTGGAGTTGTTGTTGTTGTAGCAGCATACAAATTCCCCAAAGAGTTTTTGGGGAGTGTTGCTGGATATAAATCTGGGTCGTTCCGGTTACGTAGACCCGACTGTCGTGGGAACGTTTTGATTGGAGTCGGTTAAGACGTCTTTATAGGTTAATCTGAATTTTGACCCCTGTGCGCCACGCCTTAACCGACTCCAATGTTTTCTTTAATTTTACGTTAGGGAAGAGCACCAGGTGTAAAATCGAAGCTTTTGCCAAAAACTTTTCTTTCTGGCCATGAATTGCGATTATGATTCTTGATCACTTTCGCGAAAACGTTATTGTAGGGTTCTCTAGTCAACTGTCCCAGGCTACTAATATCATAACAAATGTATATGTCCATTAGCTTTTCAACACATCATTGCACTCCAAAAAAAAAAAATCAAATACGCATTGCGTCATTCGACATGAAAAATATGACTCAAAGTACACACATTTTAACTTTAGACTTTACCAGCTAATTCGACCAACAAAGATGAGATAAAATTAAGAATATAAAAATTAATTTTTATGCAAGAAATTTCAAGTTACTGCATTACCTAATTTGTAAAACCAAACTTGCTAGAAATAGAACCTGTTGTCTTGAAGCCAAGCCCACCGTCGACAATGAAACTGGTCAGAGCAGACAAGGAGGCAGCCGCTCAAAGCCAAAATTGCTCAACAAGACACCGGCGCGGCAGGCAATCAAAGAGCAATGCAGCCAGCGGCAGCAGCATCAGCAGCAAAAGCGAAATAGGCCGCAAGCTCTTGAGGTATTAAGATATGTACTTGGTAAATATAATATAGAACACTAACTACAAACAGCCAAGTGAGTACGCTTAGTAATTGTATGTAGTTGAATTAAGTAGAAGTGGCAGAAGTATTGTAGCTGATGTGAAAGGCTTCTTGTGCAAGCCAGAGCACGAATGCGGAAGCTGTGTGTGGTATGTTCGTGAGTTTCGTGTTGTGGTTGCATGTTATGTACCTACAAACATACACACATATTTACATATGTATGTATATTTTTTACGAACATTGCAGTAATGCTGTTTGTGTGGTTAATGTTTGCTGATTATTTGATTACATACTCTGTTGTCTTAATTCTTACTTACATATGTATGTATGTGCAAGTTTTATTAAGAGATCTAAAGAAGGGTACTATTTAAACAAACTAGGTTACATAAAGAGATAAATTCTTTCATAATTTTCAAAATATACACTTACATATTTATTACTACATAACTGTTTTTATTCATTCTTGTTAATTTTTTTATATTCTAGAATCTAGATCAATGAGTAGCGGCGCAAGATAGTCTTTGATGTGTTTCGTTGTTATCAAACAGTAGAAAAAGGCCAACAGCTTTACACCGTGTCCAAACGATAGTTGTCTTCTATGATGAGTTTTTCAATATCTGTCAAGCTACAACTGGTATTCGGTAAAAATTTTTCATTTAGATGCTGTGTTGCCCTGGACCTAAATACTAAGCCGTCTAAATGAACAACTTTGCAGAAGACTTAATTTTTAATACTTGCTCTTTAATAGAGTGGAAATACTCTATGGCCTCGCAACTGAGCTAAAGGGATTTCGCAGCTCTCTACAACTAAAAATATGTAGTTATAGGACTGAAGATGTGGTATAGTTACGGCGACCAGATTCCTGCAAACAGAAATCGGAACATTTCTAAGGCATCGAATCCGAACATACATTTTTTTTTGGAATAAAGAAAAAAATGTAAACTTATCGCAAAAATGTATACACAAAGAATATGCGGTGACGAGAATGTAAATAGGGAAAAGACATTTTAGCAGGCTTTGGCTACTGTTCTTTGTTTACAAAAGTTGTTATTATTTTTTTATGAAAATATAGCTTACTGTCTAAAAAAAAAAAACAAGTAACAAATGTTGTTCAAAATTTTAAACATTTTTATCAGGTTTTTTTAGAACTGTTTTGAGTATGCAGTTTTATAGCTCACTAAGTTTTAGCATAACAAAGTTCAAGTTTGAAGTAGCTTGGGCTTACAGTAGATTTTTTGCAAATTTTTTGTTCGCGCATATTCTTCCATACATAGTATGTGCGAATTTTTTTTTATTTGGAGAAAATGAGTAACTCCTTCAACGATAAGTCCTAGCTACTTAAAATTTGAACTTTAAATTGAATAAGTTACTAAACTGCCTACTCAGAATGTTTATAAGGAATATAATTGAAAAGCTCAAAATTTTGATGAAAACTTGTCGAATTTTGCTAATTTTTCTACAAAGTTTGAATTTATGACTTACATGGGCTTTGTTAGATAACGAGCAACACTTTCATGAACAATTAATAAACATTAAATAATCTAAAGGGGAATAACAAATGCTTGCTAAAATATCTCTTCCGTATTTATATTTTCGCCACTGTATTTACATCTTTTATTTTTCATATCCTTGAACTTTTTGAGGGAATTAGTATTCATTTTTATAATTTCGCGAAATTAAAGTTTGAATCGTTTCATTAAAAGGATAATTATAATAACCTTAAAAAACAAAATTGACAACAAGAATGACAGACTGCAGAGTGTTCCAGTTAGAGAGAACAAAACATAACCAAACATCATAGAAAATCAGGATGCTCCCTTATATTCTATGTTCTTTGTGATAACGAAAGTATTGCCACGTTTGTGCGAAAAACTGTTTATTGGAAAAGAGTACAGGGAGACTCTTATTAAATTAATAAAGAAAACCCTGAAGATCGGGACTTAATCGGTACAAATATAAATATGTCCCGCCAAAATCGGTACGAATGGTCACCGTATGTATAGTTAAGCCTTTCAACACGGCGCTCCTAATTCTCAACTTTCGTTGAACTCGCTCTCGCTTCTACGAAAATGTTTCTGGTATTTCTAATCTCATTTATCTATTGCACAAGGACGTTCAGTATGGTGGAGCGGAAAAAAATGTTTGCGTTTAAAAATTCTAATAGCGGGGGATCGTTGCCTTTGGACGTCAATAGAATACCCGAAGATTGTTTGAAATCGCTTAATATTTAAGAATTTTGTAAATTCTAAACAAATAACGTAAATTATTAGTTATAACAATTTATTTACATTATTTGGTTGAATATAATTATTCATAAATGTCTGAATATGAGTTTCCAGACTTTGATCTGGTCTCTGAAATTCTATGAAATTCTGAACTAGGATCGCTGCCCCAGGATTACGACAGGGACGTGTCCTCGTGGATTCCGTTTTAATTTTTTTATTTTATATTTTTTGCATTTTATATTTTAAGTTTTTTATTTTATTTTTTTTTATTTCAAAAGCAGCAAAATTCAAAAGGATGTTGTTGGTAACTTATGTTTACATTCGGCAATACCTGCATAATCGAAATACTTCTTTAGAAGAAGCATACTGATTTTTGGTTAGGTTTAATTTACTAACACAGGGTGGTACGTTAGGTTGATGAGTGCTGAGATTTGGTGGGTTAGTACTAGAACGAGTTAGTTGAGGACAATTAACTTTGGAAAACAAAAATCGACAAGAACATCGATATATAATTCTTTAGTTTTCGATTGTAACTGCCGAAGATATGAAGAAAAATGTAAAAAGGCGACCCCTACGTTGGGGCAAAAAAACAACAATCAAAATTTCCAGATTTCTGGGACGGTCTAATGTGCATACATATTTACATTTATTTGGCATAAAAGAAAATTTATTTGACAACGAAAAAAAGTAAATAAACCACCGCCTAAATAAAAACCTCCTTAGTAATTTAAAGTTCATGTGCGAGTCAATCGTTTGACATAACAAAGATTTTTGCAAAGCGTCGACACATGACATGACAACCCCACAATAAAAATATGTAAGTGTGTAAAAATTTAAACATATTTACAAGGCCTACTTTCCCTCTGCTGTATCGCTGGAGTTGCAGACAAAACGACTAATTAAATTCTTGTGGCGCATAGGAGTGTGCATATGTATGCGCTATTTATGTACATATGATGTATGTGTGTATTTACCCTAAGATATGTACATATACATATCTACATACATATACACACAGGTATATTCCTACATACCCTTATGGGCAGCTAATTAAGTTAAATGATATTTTGACCAATTTTGCCTATTTTTCTTTTGTGTATTTAAAGTTTATATTTTTTTTATAAACGTATAAATCCACATTTCAAACTTTGTACAAAAATTATAAAATCACTCCCAAAAGCTTTTGTTCAAAATTTTTGGAAAAATTATAGGTATGCAATTTTATAGTCCATTAAATAGAAAAAGGCTTTGATTTTTAATGCTGCAATTCAACTAGGCATTAAATGGTAAAAATTGTAATGACAAAGTTGCGCATTAGAAAATATTACGTTGAAAAAATAGTCATTAAATTAATTTGCAAATAGCCAAAACTGATCGAAATGGCGCTTAACTTAATCAGCTGACCACAAGTGTAGGTGCATGCATGTTGCATGCAACATCACATCATATGCGACGTGACTTATGGCCATTACGTATGTACCTGTAGCTGTGCGTTGATCAACACAACAAAAAAAAACACGAAAAACTCCTTCAAGAAGAAATACCAAGCAAAAACCTAGACTATCTGCTACTGCGTAAAACGCTCCACTCCACGCTTCGTATGTACTTATGTATGTATGTAGATTTCGCATTATTATTATTTTTTTATTTTTTGCTTCCTCATTGCGCAAGCGCAAACGTCAAACTGGCCTTTCTTTTCTTGCCAACACCATCTTTCATGCCCAATCAACCGACTTTCTTTCCTTCATTCATTCGACTTTACAACAGCACAAATTGTTTTTGTTGCATTTCTACTGGTATTCGAGATAGTCATATGAAAATGCATATGCATATTTTATTGACCATGTCAGTTTGCACGGTTCATAGATCGTCATATTCGACAAGCGAGTACGTACAATAAAAAATTATTTTACTCGTACTAGTCCAAATGCAAAGCTGTATTTCATTGTACACTAGGGTGGGACCATTTTTTATGAATTTTTGGAAGTTTATCAGTTCTACGTATGATTGAACACTTTATTAATAGAATTTTTTCTAGTGAAAATCTTGGCTCAATCAAAAATGTTTTTAATTAAGCTGTAAGATTTTTTTTTAATTTGAAATAAAAAATCGGGACTTTTTGGATTTTTTTTTGATATTTTCTGCACTTTGCGGGATACTTAATTATAATCTTTTTAAAGGACTGTTTTGTTTGGTTTTTTTTTCTGATTATTCGGGAACTTCGGGAAGGACTTTATCGGCATTTTTTTGCTTCTTTTGGGATTATGATAAACTGAAATGTTTAAAGAATTTTAGATTTTTTCGATGTTTCTAGGTTTTAACGGGACTTTACGTGCCTTTTATTCGAGATTATTCGTTAGCTTTTGGAACTTTTTCGGCCCTTTTTTTGGATTTCTTAGGGATACTTAATTATTATCTTTTTTTGTCAGTACTTTTTTCAGACTTTCTCGGCATCCTTAAAATTAACTTCAAAAATAGAATGTTATATATTATTATTTTTTACCTGAAACCAGTATGCGATGATGATTTGGCTGGTTTTGCATAAAGGTCCCGAGAACGCACTTAAAAAAAATTTAATATGAATGCATACCAAAAGAAGAAAATTTATTAAAATATTACTTTTGAAGGTCATTTTTGTGGTCAATGTTAATTTTTATTCAATCAAACATTAATAACTACATTCGAAATTAGAATTATTTATTTTTATATTTTTTTGCTAAAAATTTTAAAAAGTTTATTGCATAGGGGTCAGGTCAAAAAAGAAAAAATTAAAACCCAGGTAAAATGTGCAAATACCTAAGTTGAAATAGGTAGACATATTTTATGTAACCTAATTTCCTACTCATTTTGATGCCTAACTGAAATATAAAAATTATTACTATTTTTGTTTAATTCAAAACTGACTTTTAAAATAATTAAGCTGAATTTGTTCCTAATATACACTTTGTTTGCCAAACAAAAAATCTTAGAAATAAATCGGTCATTGAACCCGAATATCCGATCCAAGTCGCATTCATATAAGATGGTACCAAGTGCGTAGGAGTAAAAACCCGCATATTTTGTTATTGCTTTTTGGTACTTTAGGGTGTCAAAAGGAAAGGCATCCTAGAGTTCGTCTTGGCTGACAATCTATCGTACTAGTTCGTACTAATGTAGAGGCAAAAATATCAAATGAGCTGTTCTTGTAACATTACATTGTATGGATAGGCCTTAATCCGGCCGTTTTTTTTCACACATTTAAATTTTGAAATATATTTTCAAATAGTAGCCTTTATTTCCTAGTAACTGACAAATACGTCATACAATAAAAAAAAGCTAATAAAAACCAAACGTTTTCGAGATATAAGTAGCTCCATTTTCACAGATGTCAGCACAGCCCTAATGCATGTACAGTAATCCATTTGCACATATAAAAGCACATAATTTTATTGCTCTAAAAAAGCTTCACGCAGCATAAAAGTTGGACTAAATTACGTGATTGCCAACAAGGAAAATATTTCTTTAATTCTCTTTGCTTCTTTCTTATTATTTCTTTTTTGTATGCCGCATTACAGAAAACGAAGTCAAATGGGAAAATAAGCATAATAGAATTATTAATTGTGTTAATGTCAGAAAAGTCAGTGTGATAAATACGTGTAGTCAGAAATTAGTGTACTCAAACATACAGACATATGTATGTACATATAGAAGATGTTTTTTTTTTGTGTCAAAGCGAAGTAAAATTAAATTGATTTCACAACAGATTTTTTATATGGAACTTAAAATATGTATGTATGTGTGTGTATGCATGCAATTTTTTAATAAATTTGTATGCCATGTTATGCAGAAAAATGCGATTATATACTGTTATAGCAGAAAAATTAAATGAAATAACAGCTTTTCTTTAAATCAATTTAGACCCCACGTCATGTAATGCCGTTTGTTTGTAGCAAAAAGAATTGCCAAGTGTTATTGCTATTGACGTCGTTGTTTATAAGGCAATAAGAACAAAAGGCTTTGATATGTGCACTATACCCCGTATCAAAATAACAAACGCACCACATATTGTAGGTGCAGTATATAGTTCATTCTTTAACAAAACCCGTGTAAATCCATGTTTCCAAATTTAAGTAGTCCACTTGCAAAGTGCGCTAGGCATGTAAATTTTTTTCGATTTTTAGTTTTTGTGAGTAACGTACCAGTATTTAAAGTAAAAGCTAAAAAAAGATAGCTATGTAAAAGTTACTGTTTCAAAACTCGCTATATTAAATTTTTATACATAAAATTTGCAAAAACTACCACACTGCGATTTTGTTTTTTAATGTTATTAGCCTCTTTATTATCGAAATTTTCAGATAATAAAGAGAAATATACAATTTGGATGTTACTTGTTGTTGTAGACTTTTTTTTTTGATTTATGGCTTACTATTATGAAATCACATAACGCTTTTTGCAAGTGCACTACTCATTTGTGCAATATTAAAAAAAAATGCAACAAACTTTCGTACAAATTTCGAACTTTTTAAAAATTCTAAAAAATCAATCGAAAGTTTTAGCCATTTGAAACCTGTACTTTGGTCTAGTAGAATTCAATGGGCTAAAAACTGCATACTCGGAATTTAATTAAATAACTCGAAAATTTAACGAAAATTTGTTGATTTTTTTTTTTTTAATTGCATAAATTTTTGAGGCAGTGTCACTCGATTGGTACATTTGTACAAATTTGTAAATTTTTATATTGGGCTATTGGGTAAACAAAAAATGGGACAATTTTTTTTTTGTAGTCAAAAGATTGGTTGTATTGTACCTAAAATGTTCTAAAAATTCAATAAATTAATTTTCGTGATTGGGATAAAGAAAACCATTTTGGGTGTTCACACAATTGGAATACGATTTGCACCAAATTTTGGCAAATACCCAATCGTGTGACACTGCCTTTAAACTTATATTTATACGGATGTTGGTAAATAACGAACTATAAAAAACTAACCGAAATTAAATAACAACAAAAATAATATTTTAAAACTTGTAAAAATTTGGTGCGGCTATAATTTTTTCGACTACTGTACATAAGTTGGCTATCATTACCCGGCCGTGCTACCATAGCAGCACAATGCCACTCATATTTGACTTACAAACAAAATAAGGGCAGGAATTTCCAAATTTCAATCCTGCTTTTGTGAAAAATTTTATTTTTATCAGTATTTTTCTTTTAATCAAAATATGTTGAAATAAAAGTGAAACTAAAAAAAAATTGCCAGAACAAAAGAATGTCACTTTGATGTAGAAATAAAAAAAAAATCAACAAACGTCTATGGCATGCAGTGTGTTGAGTAAGCGCTTACACGCATAGTACATTTAAAATATTGCTTATGTGGCAGCTCGCACGTCTTACTATGCAATGCTAAGTATGCATAACTAAACCTTTACCCACGTCCGTATCGGATAATTTAAAAAAAATAATATTTTAATTGTCAACGCCATTTTTTTTTTAAATATGTATGCATTTTACTTAAATATTATAACTAGTAACTTGCAACAAGGTAGCTTATAAGGAAATATAATTAAATACATAACTCACCTTCGGGTTCCAATT
>NW_016169389.1:0-17533 GCF_001687245.7 Rhagoletis zephyria
CAAAACCCAAAAAAAAATATACGCTATTGTTATATTGAGGGGACGATATTATCTTTGTAATGTGAGTTTATGACATTCGATACAAAACTAGAGTTCTGGTACTCGATTCCAAAAAATTTCGTTTTAAAACTACCGAGTAGAAAATATCGGCATCGAATGCCAAAAGTATCGATATGGTATCGTATCTTATCGAAATTCCTGTCCCTAAATATGACATAGTGAAAACCAGCCTTTAAGTCCATAAAATATTGACAAGGGTTAATGATTTGAATAATGAGGTGTTTTTGGTTTTCGTTGATGGTTTTGTTTATAACAAGTTAAGTAAAATTAAACTTTATATATATGTGGAATACTCTTTATTTGAAAAATCTCTTTCATTGACACTCTTTTCATAGTTTCAAACTCTCCCAAATCAGCTTTATGAAATCGCTGGGCTGCTGTAGGAGGGATTCCATTTAATGGTTAATGTTCGATTTTGAAGAAAAGAGCATTTGAATCATTTATATAGCATGCATATTCTAAGGAACTGTTGACAGGATTGAGGATAAGTCAGTATAGTGAACTTTTTCTTGCACTGCTTCCAGCAACATTTGCAATTACCCAGAAGTCGATGTGCCCTTTGTGGTGTGCTGCTACGTTTCTGCTGATTACCTAAATCTATCTCTAGTCGTTTGGCTGACATTTCTCTATGGTTTCTGCAACAATATCATGTTTTCGCAGCTACATATGTATCGAGCAACATTGTTGCACAACATTGTCAATTAACCCATACGACGTGGGGTGCTGCGGAAGCAGAGTGCTATTGGAGTATCTGCTGAATGTTGCGTATACGCCGTGTGCGCGTGTTGCTGAAGAAAAAGAGTTGCTTCTTTCATGTCCTGCTCGCTTGCCTTTTATTATTTGATTAGGTGCTCACTAACCGCTCCTGCTCATCGGCTAGTTGGATGCTGTGTGCGTAGACACGACGCATAATTGCCGACGTTGAAGTGTATTGTGGCTAGTATCGGAGAGCTAGTGGAATCAAAAAGCAACAAAAGCAACAAAAACAATAGGATTAACAAAAAAATGGGCAATTCACAAACATAAAATTTCGAAGGAAAATCTCAACCAACTTGAGATTTTATGTGTGTCTTAAGTTGATTTTGCTCGATGGCTGCCTGTGTGTGTGTGTGTGTATGCGTAACTGCTTTCTTCTAGCATATATCCTTCGCTTTAGCGGCAGGCAGCATAGACAAGAAAATATAAATAAAAACGAAAAATTTTCCACTGAACTATTGAGAATTTGTACGCGCCTACCTGCAAAGGACTAGCAACGACGATGCTTTTGTGGTGCGGTGCGATGCCCTGGCGTAGGATGCGATGCTAAGAGACTTTCGGCGTTCACATCGATGTTAAACATCGTATACTCGTAGCGTAACGGCACGACGACGGCGACGAGACATACATATACATGCACATACATATACGACAACGACAACGACAACGACAACGATGTTGATGTTGCGGACGACGACAACGACGACGACGAAGCGCGTGGCGAGCGCGAGGACGAAGAGGGCCTGTGGTGGTAGGCAGCAGCGCTGAGCCGCTATATGGCTCTGGATTCTAAATAATCGAGGTGGTGCGTCTGTCAGTATACGTTCGCTGATGTATTCCGTGTTCGTCCGTTTTCTTAGATGATTAAAAAATTTGATACGCGCGCGCGTGTGTGTAAATTGCGGAATACTGAAAATTACTTTCTGTTAAGCGGGAGAAAAAATGAAATCGAATAAAAAATTATTTAAATGAAATTGGCTGTTTTATATAGAGTTGTAGAACAAAAGTGAGCGAGTGCCTGAAAGCTGTGCAAATTGCCAATTTTTTTTTTCGCATACGCGGAAACGATTTATTTGTGAAATGAGGACAAGTAACTCTAGTTGGGTTTCGCTTTGAGGCTGCCTGCCTTTTGTTTTGGCAGTAATGGCTGGCATTTTGTATGCGCCATCAGTCAGCGTGTCAATGAAGTGTGTATCGGCGTGGCAGCCAGGCAAATGCTTTGGTGTCATTAGTGAAAATAGTTAGGTTTGTTTTACGCCCTTCGTCTATCGATTTTCCGCGTAAGGTTTGGAAAAAAGTAGTGCCGCGCATAATATTATAGTTTTTCTTACGATATTTCACAGCACTTTATTTCACAAAAAAGTAGTGCGCTTACCACGAGATGAAAGTAAAATTCGAGCAGTGTGCAATACGTATCATTCAAAAATTGAGCGCGCGTCTCCCACAAGACACCGCCGCAAGTGTGGCAAGCGTGCCAAGAACTAACGCGAATGTGCATAAAATTGCATGAAAAACAACAGAGCAACAACAATAGCATAACAGCTGTTGTGAAAGTGACAACAAAGTGACAAAGTGCAGTGTATGTAGTGGAAAAAACTCGACGCGGGTTCAAGAAAACAGAAGAAAATAGCGCGTGTGTTGCTCGCAGTAAAGTGCAACTAATTGCTATTTGTGTTAGTGTGCCTGTGTGCATGCCTGCCTGTCACATTTTGTGTGCGTTGAACTGTTGCAAGTGCATTATCTTTCTTTACGACTGTCCGCGTGTCACACAAAAAAAAAAAAACGGCTATTAAAGTTCAACATTCGCGACATTTCATTAACTGCAACCAGTCTCGCAGACGTCTCGCGTCCCTACTTACTTACTAGATATATTTATACACACACACACTCAAGCACAGATAGCCTGCTTGCATACATTGCATTGCAATACTTTGTAGCAAATGATGTGACACACATAAAACGTGCAACAAATCACTGAAATTGCTGGCACCGAGTGAAATGAGTTGGGAAATTGCGAAAAACAAGTTGCTCGTAAATTTAAGCAAAGAAGTAAACAGCAACAGTCATGCCATAGCCGTACAGTCAGCAGTGGCAGCAGCAACATAAGCGCAGGGGCGAAGCGCGTGGCAATTTTAAAATAAATTTATGGCGGATTTTTGACAGTAACAGAAGTAGGAGATTTAAATGACAAAAAAATAGACAAAAAAAAATATTTAGCCAGTGTTGTGAACAAACTGCAGAAAAAAATAATCATAAATTAAAAAAAAAAATTAGTAATAAAAATAAAAAATTTCATTAAAATTAAAATTAAAATATCATTCAATCAGCGACTTGCAGCAGCTGCAGCAGTCGTTAGAGCCAACATTGCTATTGTGTTCACTAGACTTAAG
Source organism: Rhagoletis zephyria (assembly GCF_001687245.7). Lineage (NCBI taxonomy): Eukaryota > Metazoa > Arthropoda > Insecta > Diptera > Tephritidae > Rhagoletis > Rhagoletis zephyria. The sequence continues at coordinate 3,207 of NW_016169389.1, forward strand.
TTGCGTTAAATAATTTCATTAAAAATAAGAAAAAAAAACACTACAAGAAAGTAGCAACAACAACAGCAAATAAATTTGCATAGAAAATTTAGTTAAAAGTGCAACAATAAAATAGAAATCCTAAAATATTAAGCAAATCTGACAAAATGCAATTAACGCTAAGCAGCAATCAATAAATTATGAGAACAAAACCCTAAAAAAAAATCTAACAAAAAAAATAATTAGATTTAAATGCAGAACACAGGAATTAATGTTAAACAAACCCAAAAAGAAAATTAGTTAAAATTAAAAAAAATATATATATAATTAATTAGTTTTAAAAATTACCAACTAAACCAGTACTAACTACTTGCATACCTAGCAAATAATACGTTTGTATACGTCAATCACCTATAACTCGCGCACTACTCTAGACACTAATTAAATTTGTTAAGGGAAAATTAAGCAAAAAAAAACAACCTAACAAAAAAATATAAAACCCTTGAAATTTACCATTTCCAGTGTCACTTAAATCCAAAAAAAAAAAAGATATAAATAAAAAACAAAATAACACATCGAAATTAAATCTCATCATTGGCTATTACTTTGTGAACTCTAATTCGTCTCATTCAAACTTCTGCAAAAAAAATATTCGTCGTCGTGCATTTTACATACTGAAAATACAAAAATTAAAAACATACTCACACATAGATAAATTTGTGTTCAAAATTCCTGTGCATAGATTTATGGAAATTTCCTTGGCACATTGAAGCCAGTGCAGTTTGATTTTTTTGCAACTACATACATACATAACATAGAAGCAACAAATAAATATATGTAAATCGAACAACTACTATTAGCATAAAAACAAATACTACTACTCACTCGCATCTCACATACTTACACACATACTATACATGCATATATTACATTTATATGTATATGTATGTGCGTATGTGTCTATATAAAGGACATAAAACAAGGACAAGCAACTTAAGAACTGAAGCCATATTTCAAAAGCAGCATTCAAAGTAAGTTTGAACAGAGAGTTTTCTTTACTTACATATATGTATGTATAGTTCATTTTGTTGATACACAGTTTCAAGCGAACGATAATTTAAAGTTTAGGGAATATAGCTTAGAGTTGGTTTATCTGATAGCAGACTTTTATCTTGGTCTATTTATGGTTTGATAGGCGCATCGGAATTTGTTACATCGTGCGACGGTCACTCTTAATTACCGTTCATTCAACGCTTTTAAACGACCAGTGCAGATCTTTATTATTTAAGAATGTCAAGCATCACTTGATTGTTCATTATATGTTTTCAATCCTTGCAATAAACTGAATAAAAAACAAAACATTAAACTGTACTTAAGTTTTTTTTTGGTTTTTCGAGGTCAACTGCCAGCATATTTACCAATGTTTTAGTGCTTATATCTAAGCGCTTAAAATCTGGGATCGTAACAGTTACAACTTTTATTAAAAAAATCGCTCTTTAACAGTTATTTTTTGACTTTTATTTAATTACTCCTCAAATAACAGTTATTTCTGATTTTTGTTTCATTACTGTTTATTGTTACTTTTGATTTTTAAATTGTATGTCTTAGATAACCGTTATTGAAGACTTTTATATGTAAAGGTAATAAAAAAAATCAGTCCGCGACTTTTGCTTTTAAAAGTCATCAATATAAATCAGTCACTGACTTTTATTTTTTAAATCATACTTTTAAAAGTCTTTTGTATTAGTCGCAGTAAACTTTTATTATCCAAAACCTTCTTAACTGCGAAAAATGATATATGACTTTTATACGAGTGACTTAAAAAATAAAAGGCGGTGACTGATTTATATCTCTTATTTTTATTGATGACTTTTATAAGTAAAGGTCTTCGATAACTGTTATCTATCATATAATATAAAAATCAAAAATAACTGTTATTTTCAGATTATTTAGCTAAAAATTAAAAATAATTGTTATTTTGGATTTATAAAATAAAAATCAAAATAATTGTTATTTTTTTTATAATAATTGTTATATTTTTAAATTTGATTCTCGGTGAAACAAGAAATCGATTGGTATATATCACTTAGTTATAGAACATTTCCTTCATAGTGCATTTTTCAATGACAGTTTTCATCAATAACTGTTATGCTCGGTCCCTACTCAAAATTGCTTTTTTCTTGCTTATTTTTTCGGCCATGGTGATTACCGCCCTGCACAATCAATCATAAAAAAAATTAATTAATCTAGTTACAACTATAACAATAGCTTCCAAATAATTCGTAATATCAAGCTATATATACGTAGATATCGATGACTGAGTGGAAGATCGACCTATCTTGGCTGCCACTTCGAAAACACCCTACCTTAGAAAATTTTTCAACAACGCTCGATCTCAAAAAAATTATGAGAGGTCGCTCAAAGTTTTCCATGAAATGGTTTTCGTAGAAATGGTATAGAATTCTCGAAAATCAATATTTTTCAACCAGCTCTTGCCTTTTCACAAGAATTTTCTGACTGGTCTTACGCAGTGCGGTATACCGAAATGAATCCTCTCCGATTGCATGTATGCGACAGCAACGTGAAAGTGCCAATTGAAATACATACATACATGTGGTCGGTAAACTTTCGGTAAAGCCAAAAATGTCGATCCGATATCGTACCGAGGAATGTAAAAGCGCTCTAAGTCGATAGTTTTGTGGAAGTGTCAGTAGTGCTGATACTAAAACTCGAAGGCTTTCCATAATTACGCACAGGCATAGTTCATTTTTTTTTAGTAATGCGAAACCTTTCACTTAAATTTATTTGAACAAATCGAATAAAAGGTTTAGCATTCCGACCAATTGACAACCTCTTCCTTTCTTTGAAGTGTGTTAAAAATTATGGAGCTTCACAGAGCCTAGGGCGATTCCTAACAAGAAATATCAGGCACTTCTGCCTCTCTTTGCATCATTTTAATTTTTTTATTGGTCAGCCGCCCATCCTAACGAAAAAATTTTTAAATTTTCATTGAGCAACTCAATTTAGAGGTATTTGTTTTGCTTACCGGACCACGAATTCGTTCTCCAGACTAAGCGTTTGCAATTTAGAAGGAGTTAAGGTACATAAAACACAATGCAACTGCAAACACTCAAGTGATTATCTTCTTAGATAGCCATACGTGAATTCAAGTACACTCCCGGGGTCGACTCAAAATGTGATCAATCCAAAAATAACATAATATGGGTCCCAGAGAAATAAAAACAGAATTATGAAAATATAACTTCATGGCTCTCTGTTGGGAATGAGGAGGGAAACTACTTAAAAGCTCACTAGGGGAAACTAAGTTCCCAAAAGATTCAGGTTATTTAAAGACGCGGTATTCCAATGGCTCGCAGAAAAGATTTATTTATCAGTCTGCTGTAACTTAAGCTCACAATCTACTTAAAACCAAAAGATATGTATGACCAAACTTTTCAACTGCCTCATATAACGTTTTGGTGCGAATGAACAACTGCAAAAATTAAGGCTGGGAGCAGCAAAGGAAGCCGCCATCTGCTATCAACTACTAAAACTCTACCGCCGAAATGTCTTTCTCTTCTTTGCGTCCAATTAAAACTTGGTTCAGAACCGCAATGCTACAGGAAAAACTGATCACATTGGTCAAATTCCATACAAATTACGACCTTGAGGTAAAGCCAGAACCAGTGATTAAAATATTTCTAAATATGAGCAACCACCGCATTACTTCAGTGTATAAAATTAAAGTTTATTTACATCATCCACTACAAAAAGTTTCGATACAAAATTTTTTCATTATTTTTCATAGAAAAAAAAAATTATCGATAATTTTTTATACAAAAAGTAGTTCGTTTTTCAATAGAAATCAGTTCAATTTTGCTGAAAATTTTGCAAGTTTTTCTAAATTTTGAAGAAAGTTTAAAGCTATATAAAAAAATAACGGAAAATATTTTGTATGGAAAACATACAAAAATTTTTTCATTATTTTTCATAGTTAGGTTTTATTTTCTGCCCGTTTATTGTAATATTTTGATTGAGGCCCTGAAGATGCCTTTAGATTAAAGGCGAAATATCGACAGTAATAAACAAAAAAGGAAGCTAAGACATCCAATCGTTTTATTTACCCTAGGCCTAGAGCTCAAAAAAACAATAAAAAAAAAAAAAAATTATTTTTCATAGAAAAAAAATTATCGGAAATTTTTTTTACAAAAAGTAGTTCGTTTTTCAATAGAAACCAGTTCCATTTTGCCTTGTATGACAACTTTTTTCCAGTGGGCGTAAGTAAAGCAAAAGGTTTATGTTTATTAATAAAATCATTGAATGGGGTACATTGTTCTGAAATTTTCTCCCAAATTTCACCCAGCAGTTACTGGTATAATTAAATTGGAAACATTTTTTTTTAGCATTTTATATGCAAATAAAATTTACTACGATTCATTGCAAGTGCAATCGAATACTTTTTCACCTTCTTTTCAACGGCAATTGCATATCCTTTTTATCAAGTGAGCTCCAATATAACTAATAGTACGGCTTGTTTGCTCTTTTTTTAAACAATTTTCCAATTAGTGCTGCCAATTTCGCTCAGCACTTGCTTGTAGCTCATCGTGAATGCAAGCTTGGAACTTGTCCAATTTTGGAAAGTTCATCAAAACTGTTGTGCGTGATAAGCAAAATAAAATCAGCAGAAAAAATGTAAGAAAAAAAAACAACAAAATAAAACAAAATAAATGAGAAAAGAATACAAGCACGTACAAAATAACGAAAATTAAAATAACAACAAATCAAAATAGATCAATCAATTTCAGTGCACACATTTACTTATCAGCGAATACAAATACATTTTTACACATATATATATATGTATGACTGCATGTTCGCGCCGGTCAGCTTAATCTGCTATTTTAACTATATTGTTATTGCAGCAGGAGTACAGAACGTAGACTGAATTTTAATTTGGCCGAAAATTGGAAAATGATGTGTGTGAAAATGATGCGAAAAAGTTCTACTGCTGAGAATAAAAAAAAAAATAAAATTGGCAAGATAAAAGACAAATCGATTAAATAAACAGTTATAGCCCGGGTTTATATTTGTGTATGTATTTTATCAGCATATTGATGTATACGATTGCCAAAAAAAGCTTGCCGATTCCACACATAGCAGCTGATTCTTACAGGCATTGTTCGTGACATCATAAAATATTTAAAACTTTAACTAAGACCAAATGAAAGCTTGAAAACTAATGTATTTTAGAACGAATTGTTACACCTAGCCATATTTAGTCGGATGACAAGCTTGTCATGGAATTCGTTAAGATTTTGAGTACTTTGGTTTGCGTGGTACATACACTTCGATTGGCGACGTACTCTAGTCAATAATGGCTGAAACCTACTTTTAGTTTCTTAATTTCAGAATCAACTTTAGTCACGTTTCAGGGCCGAAAAAAATTAGCAAGAAAAAATAAATTCTAACCGCTTAGATAAGCATGAAAACATTAATAAATATGCTTGCAAATATGCTCGAAAAAAAAAAAACAAAGGAAATATAACTGATGTTTTTCTTTTTATTCAGTTTATTTCTAAGTTTGAAAAATTACAACGGACAATGTTCATTATTCTTCATTTAAAATAAATTATTTTTAATCTCTTAAATAACGCCAATGCCTTCCCGAAGAGACAAAGCTTTGGTTTGCAACTTTTGTATCACAGCAGAAATGAAGGTGAAGTTAATATAAACCATAGGTTCCCAAACCTTTTTTTCACGTAGTCCACTTTCAAAACTTTAATGGTTTAGGTGGAACCCCTGCTGCTACATTTCTTACATATTCCGAAAGCTTGTCAAAAAATGTGAGGATTAGATCTAACGTTGTAAATTTGCATCGCGGGTGAGCTCCAAAACTAAATTGGAAGTGGAAAAAATAAAGATAAAATATTTTCTTGGGTTCTATCTATTAAAATAATATGATTATACGCTTGAAAGTTTTATAAAAAAGAGAGCTCGTAAAGCCATCAAAGTACTTTCTCGCTCTGCAGGATTATATCTTTTTTTTAGAGCACTTCCAGCGCTAGCGTTATTTACATTCTCTTCACCATAAACTCCTCATATGTTTGGATCGCTCATGAACTTGCATGTGGCGTATTTGTAAAATAGTTTTTATTTTTATAGCACCGAGCATTGAAGTGATGCGAAAAATTTTTCTCACACATTATTAAACACACAAAACTTGAAACAACAAAACCGCAAAGCTTTTTACGCCAAACTTTAAATTCAGAAACTGACAATAGAGAAAAGACCGAATCTAGAAAAATCGATGACAAACAACCAAGCAAGAAAGAAGCACAAAAAGTGTTCCGCCGGGTCTCATCCTCTTCAAGGCAGGATGGGCAAATGGAATGGTCATTTACGTTTATCACAGTCAGGTGTTCGTGCCACCTAAAGTGACCAGTCAGCAGTTCTAGAAGTTGTCTGCCGGCCCATCAGCTCAATGAGAGCAGAAAACTAGATAGAACTTCTGAGATTGAAGGCAACATGAGTTTTGCGCACCCGCATTCCCTCGATGCCCCCAGTCAATGCTATAACTGGTTGCGCATCGAGGAATGCCTGGTCTAAGCCAACTCCGAACTAGTTGGGAAGAACTTAGATAGAGGGCTGGCCAATTCCTTGAGTGCAACTTGACTATCACTCCAGGCACATAAGTTCCTTCCCCTCCACCTATTTTCCACCACGTAGTCCATGGCTTTGAGGATTGCAAATCCCTCAGCCTAGAAGACCGAAACATATTTCCCAAGATAAAAGTGAAGCTTATCCCCACCAACTTCGAAAAAGAGCCCAGCTCCTCACCCACAGTTAAGTTTGGAGCCAACAGTAAAGATTCGAAAATGTCTGAGTCCAGGCTCATTCCTGGAATTAAAACGGCATTCAGCCTCAGGGAAATCAACGTTATAGAATCTCTTCAACAAAGGTATCCTGTGGCATTGAAAATACACAAGTGCTCAAATCTCTGCCGCCAGCAATTCACGCCTCGCCCCACTCAGTGTTATATCAACATCCGTTTATTTGTAGTCTGTAGTCGGTCTTTCAGGATTCCCCAAGTATGAAGACACAAAGTTATGGTAAGTCCAGCAGTGCGTCAAGAATAGTATACACCACTCAAAAAATTATTGTTAAATAATGAGCCTATTAAGCAACCATTTTGGTTCTTTACTATCGAAACCACATAAATTTTCGTTAAATTGGTTCGTAAGATATACGTGGTACTACTTTTTGTTTTTAGCTGAATAACGGTAGATTGCAAATTTCTCGAAAACGTATCCATAGGAAAAAATTAGCTCGGTTTTCGGATTCACCGAGCAATTCTACATAGAAATGGGATAGTGGCGTCTGGAGAACATTTTTGCTGTAAACCAGTGTCATCACTGTTATTGTTTAAATTGATTATATTTTCCAGCATTTTAAAAGAACCATTCGTTTTCAATTGATCGCAATTTTTCTAACAAATTGCACCCAGCATTTATCATATTTTATAACAATGCCCCAAGTCACTGCGTCATATGAACTAGCGCACAAAAGAAATAGTCGTTATTTATATATTTTCTAGATAATTTCAAAATCGTTATGCCGAATTTGCACTAGGCATTGAAATGACAAAAAATTGGAGGCATTTAAAAAATGCCAGGTTAGGTTAGGTAGCAGCCCCGTGTAACCGGAGCTCACTTAGACAATTAGGAGATTATACTCTGTGTTACCACATTCTGATCGGCACACAATACTTAATCGATAAAACGCCCTGAGTCGATTATGTATTTTCGATTTTTTTTTAACGTAGTGGCACGAATATTTCTTAATGCCCAACTTTTTCATTACAATTTTTGCCATTTAACGCAAAGTGGAAATTCAGCATTATGCTTCTTAAATTTTCGTTAAAAAATATTCATAATTTTGGACTATTAGTTTTTGTGTCATTTTCTATCGTTATATGTAATTGAGATTATATTTTTTCAAATCTGAGTTATTATGATCGACTTGAATACTTTGCGATCGAAAAAATATATAGCGAGAATATATATTGTAAGAGGAGTTTTTACCGGTAAAGCTGTTACGATATTATTCTTGACATGAATGAAGGTGAGTTCTTGACATATTGATTTTTTGTGTGTGCCTGTGCTCTAAGAAAAACCTAATGAAAATCATCAAATTATTAAATTCAAAATAATTCTTTATGCATATTTTACGAAACACACAAAATTACCAACTTTGCAACGATAACTGAATTCTAAATGAATTGAACTAAAATACATTAGAATTCATGCAACAAATTCATGCTAAAAAATAGAAGAACAACAACAAAAAAGAAATGTGAAAATGAAAAATGCTATACGATAGATAAAATGTCGGGAGAAATGAGAAATAAATTCACATTCGGTAAATGCTATGCTCAACACGGTGGCGAGCGATTGACGTGCCGGTCAAAGTGATAAGCGTCAAACCAATGAAATGGTTGATTGTGGTTGCCAACAAACAGAAGGAAAATGAACTAAGCAATGTAATTTGTCACAAATGCGCATAAACGCACAAGGGTGGCATTCGTAAATGTTTACACAAAAGTGTAGGGTGGAGCAGGAATAAAAAAAATAGCTATATATGTATGTATATACAGCATTGGCCACATCTAAAGCACCCCCCTTTCAAAGTGATATTGTTTGCCACTTATTGTACATTTTTAAGAATTTTCAATTAAAATTCAGTTCATTCTCTAACAAAGGCCATATAAACTCAAGTTTTGAACTTTGTAAAAGACTAAACAAAATTGAATACATTTTCACCGAAATTTAAAATTTGTTTCTCAGAAATGTTCGAATTTTTTGAGTACGCAGTTTTATAGCCCATTCATTTTGAGTCTAACAATGTGCAAGTTTCAAGTGGCGAACACGAACGAATAAATACAATTTATTTTTATATGGAAGAAACACGCGAAAAAATTCTAAGAAATCAACGGTCATATTTAGCCAATTAAATGCGTACTTAAAAAATTCTAATATTCTGAGAAAAAAGTTTAAAATTTTAGTGAAAATTTGTTGGATATTTTTTGTAGTTTTCTAGGAAGTTTTAAACTTGGGTTAATATGGGCTTTGTGAAGAATGAACTGTATTTTGATTGAAAAAAAAACATGAGTGGGAAACAACATCATTTTGAAATGGGCGCGCTATTTTATTGGCCCATACTGTATGCGCATACATACTTGTATTTACCACTGTGTCTGTAAATCATTTCATTTGATTAAAGTGCATTACGTGGCTACGTTGTAGGCGTTTGTGGCTGTGCTCACGTGTGTGTGTGTGTGTGTGTGTTCGGTTAGACGCTTTTAAATTGCCACAAAGCACTCAACAGACACTATTCTATATATTCGTTGCATGACTTTCGGTCCGTACGTGCAGGTAAGTGGTGTACACACGACAGACAGTCATTTAGACAAAAAATTGGTTTGGAGACCCTTTCAATTGCATGTCATTTCACCTGAGCTTAGGACATATACTTACACACACACCTATGTATGTATGTATGTATGTATACTCACACTATTACACCCTCCATTGCCAGTCAAATAAATTACAAATAACGAAAGTAGCAAAAAGAAAAAATGAATGAAACGAAAAACGACAATCAGGAAATGACAGAAAATGAAAATCGGTGGAAAATGAGGCTTCTTTCTTTTAGCCTCACCACTTGTGGCCACTGCACACTGCTACTATAGACACTCAGCCAAGCATCCATTTAACCAAGTAATCAAACGCTGAGCTAACCGATTGGATGACCGAAAGACCAAACGACTGTCGTCCCAGCGACAGAGCCACAAGTCTAGCAGGCGATGCGACAACGTGTTGCAAGTGCGCTGTGTGCAACGTGAAGTGAAAAGAAATGAAAAAGATGCCGTTTAACTATATGTATTTCTACCAGTGACAGAAACCTTGGCTTCATTGCTGCTGTTACTGTTACTGCTGCTGCTATTGCTTTGGTGGCAAATATTGACGTTGTCGCCGCCGCCGGTCGCTACCGTTAATGCGCTGCTACTCATCGCAAAAATTAATGATTATGAAGATGCTGCTGTTGACTACATTTTACTGCCTTTTTTTTCTATTCTAAGTAAATATTATATTTCTTATACTTTTTTATTTTGCTTCTTTTTTTTCTTCTTAGTTACAACCCCTCCTTCCAGCTCTGCCACACACTTTGCTCGCTACATAAATATGACAGTGATAATTACACTTTGTTGGATAGGTAATGTTGGCTGCAGTTGATGACATTATAACGTGTATTGACATACTTAAGAAAAATGCTGGCGGACAGCCATCAGCAGTAATAGCGGTTGTGGCAGTGGCAGCAAAAAAAATTAAATACATAAAAGAAAAATGTTTCAAGAAAAAATCGATTCTTCTTGTCCATTTTTCGTTACGCTGACACTCTTTCTTGTTCGCTTTCATTTATGTCTATTTTATATTTCCGTTGTTTTTTTTGTATGTTTTTTTTTGCCTTGTACCTCAATTGTCTTTTCCTTATCATGATGGGCTTGTAATCTCGCTGCTATTTTATTGGTACATACCCGCCTGTGTGTGTGTGTGTGTGTGTGTGTGTATTACTGTGTGTAGTGTGCATGTAGTACTTACGTATGTTTGTGGGTGTGTTTAGCAGCAGCAGCTCAGCCGATTGAGTGTCCATTGCCAGCAGTAAATGCTGATTGCTATGTTCGTTTCTGCTGCAGCTGCTGATGTTGGCCTACTCTACTTTCTCGCTCGCTGGATTAGAGCTTTTTGCTGCTTGTGTTCAATCTTTTGCTCTGCTTTTTTCAGTTATTAATTAAGGAAAATGCTTAAAGGCATGTAATGAAGGGTGATTAAATTTAAAGCCTGGGAATTTAGAGAAGAATTTAAATATATACATATTTGAAATGTGGTAGAAAAATTACTAGAAATTTTGCGCAAAAACTGATCCCAGTGAAACGAGCTGTTGGTTTAAACACAAATACATATACATACATGTGTGTATGTATATTCAACTTTACTTGAATAGGCTTTATTTTTTCAGGCTTATATATTTACTTGCGAACTTCGGAGAAGCTGCGTTTTAGTTTCAAAGGATATACTACTATTGGTCGCGCATAAGGACAAGGGTATTGCAACGTTAACAAATTTTAACTTTTAGCTATTTGCAGAAATTAAATATTGGTTCGAAAATGACCCAGTTACCCCTTTACTTTGTTTTATTTCATAAGTTTCTGCTGAAATTCGATCACAACCAAACCTGAGAAGGCTGAATTCAGTACAAAAGAAGGTTTTTATTTTAGTAGCAAACATTTTGTTTTAAATTAAAGTTCAGTAAATAGGGTGGTCGACGAAAAAAATTAATCAAATATCGCCAGTTTATTTTTAAATCGTCAAAATAAAAGTTCAATCTGCTGGATTCATTAACACTAGGTTAGTTTCAAGGGCACCATAATACAGGACCACAAAAAAATCGTTATAAAGGTTATTTTGAGCACAGGCGCTCAAAAAGGGATGAATGTTTCATTTTTGTAAGTTTTTACAATGTTTTTCAAGCTAAATTTTTGTTGTTGCTTTTTTATAACAATTTCGTCCATTCCTTAAACAAAACCATATACAGAGACTCAAAAAAATGTTTATGCGTTGGTTTTGTTTTTAAATATTCTTAATGTTTTTCGAGCTAAATTTCTTTTCTATAACAATACCGTCCAAGTACAGTTTCAAACTTTAAACAAAATTTATAAAATTGAATGGGCTATAAAACAGCATACCCAAAAGTGTTTTAAAGATTCAGATTAAAAATGTTGAAATTTTGATGACGATTTCTTGAATTTTCCTAAATTTTGTATAAAGTTTGAAACTCTGATTTATATGGTTTTGGTTAAAGCTTGGGCGCTACTTTTATAGAAAAAAAACAAAAAAAATATAGCTCAAAAACATTACAAATATTTAAAAAAAAAAAATTAACACGCGGTCATTTGTTTGAGTCACTGTAAATCACGCTTTACCTGTTTGAAAAATTCTACAAATTTTCATTAAAATATTAATGAGATTTGAGAAAGATTTTGGGTACCCAGCTACATGGCTTATAAAATTTTAGTAAAGCAAGTACAACTTTTATGCGGTATAAAAATAGCATAGATTTTTCGTATGTTTTTTTCAACAAGAGCAATTTATAAAAAACTTTGCGTTGATTATTTTTTCACGTATTTTTTGCGTACGGTCTTACGGATTTTCTGCACAAGAAATTAATTTTTATATAGGGGTATTTGAACAATCTAGGCGGCGATAAATCAGTATTGCAAAATCTGAATAAAATTTAAAAAAGTAGTTACATTCGATAGACAACATTTCGGAGAGCATTTGCCAGTCCTTCTCACATTTCTAACTTGCACAGTGAACGTTCACCGTTCACCGGAATTAGAGTTTTCTAACGTTTCGAATATATAAAGTTTCCTTCTCTAAAGAGATTGTGACGGGTATAAGTAAATATTTTTGTGAACAGTGACTGGTTTTAAAATATTATTATAGACTTAGAATTATTTCACAGTATTTTTTTTTATTGATAAAGCTTTGTTTTATTGCCGGTGGAAAAAATCGTTATAAATTATTTGAATATATAACATAATTTTACAGTTAAAAAGGATTTTGTTTAATTTCGGTTTCTGTCGGATTATTATATTAATTTATAATGAGAGGTTTGAAGATTAAACAATATAGTTATGATTAAATTAACCGCACTCCGGATAACAAAATGAACGGGTATTAATCGCATAATCCGAATTTCATCCGTATACACGAATATTCGAACGGACATCCGGATGTGCGAATACACGAGTAGTTCCAACCCTAATATGTACAAAAATCAATTAATACACCGCGCGCCAAACACAAAAAATATAGTTTCAAGGTTATGCAAGGATAACATTTTAAAAGTACATTTTCCACCTAATCGCCCTTATGTCCCAAAAAATTTAATCGGCTTTATTTTAAAAAATTTTCTCTTTAATTGAATACCCATACCGTTTTTCTACATTGCACTTAACTTTTTAACAATTTTTTGAAGTCCTTCAAATTCCTTTAAAAAAAACCTGACGTCAGAGAGAAAAACTAAAAATGCAGTATTTTTCGCAATACTACAGTGTGTAGTTGAAATATTAGTTCAACGTGAAAAAATACGTTCCAACTATTTTTTAAATATTTAATTCTAAGATCGCCAATTTATTTGCCAATTTGTTAGACCCCTTTAAAAAAAAAAATTGTTGAAGATTTCAGTATTAAAACTTTTGAAACGAATCTTCTTACGAAGCAAAGCGAGTACGTATTTCCTAAACCACTAAAAGCAACATGAAGAATACTCAAAAGAAAATACCGAGAATAAAGAAAGCACCCGAAAAAATGCTATGCAAATTGGCTGTCGAACGTCAGCAAAGTCATTGTTGTCGTTAGTACAACTTTTCGCATGATTGGTTGCTGCACATTGAATCGTATTATAAAATTGAATACTTTTGAAGGTATTTATGTATGCAAACGAAAGCCAGCAGCCAGCAACAACAGCCGCAGCAGCTGGGACCACTGAACTGCATTGCAAATGTAATGCCACCGTCAGCGCCCTTGCAACTGTAACTAACTTAAATCTCTGCGTTAAAAAAAAGTAAAGGAAACGAATCAGCGTAGAAGTGAAAAATTCATACGAGTGCTCGCAACCGAAAATGGCGCAAAGAAATATCACCAGCAAGTAACGCAAACTTATAACAAGCCGAAATCATGCAAACAAGCAAACGAACTTGCCGCAGCAGCTGAAGCTCAGCTCTTTTACCAGCTGTCTGCCGCCCGCATACTCCAAGCGGCTTTCCACTGGCGGTGGTTGCGTATACGTAACATTTGCAAATGCTGTTGAAACTTTTCTCATATCTCTGCGATCGATTTTTATCTTTGGCTGCAATGTGCCACTGTGGCTTAAGTACAACTATCATCGTCATACTACTTACTACTAGTTTGCGTGCTATTTTTGTTGTATTTGTTTTTATACCCGAGCGCACTTGTGCACAAGGGTATTATAACTTTGTTCACATAACGGTTGTTTGTAACAGGCAAAACGAATCGAGATAGATATAGACAAATGTATACATAAATGATCAGAATGAAAAGAGAAATCGATTAAGCGGTGACTGTCTGTCCGTCCGTCCGTCTGTGCACACGATAACTCGAGTAAAAATTGAGATATCTTAACGAAACTTGGTACGTGGACTTCTTTTGGGCATAGGACGGATGGTATTGAAAATGGGCGAAATCGGACAATAACCACGCCTACCT
>NW_016169390.1:0-2482 GCF_001687245.7 Rhagoletis zephyria
TCTGGGAACAGAGGAAGAGGAAGGCCTCCTCTGCGTTGGAAAGACCAGGTGGAGAAGGACTTGGCTTCACTTGGCATTTTCAGTTGGCGTCAGTTAGCACAGAAGAGAAATGACTGGCGTGATATTTACAGCGCCAAATAAGAAGAAGAAGTAGGTCAACCTTTGGGAAAAAATCATAAACAATGGTAAAATAGCCAAAACTGGTCCAAATACCACTTAACCTAATAGCCGACCATAATTGTATGTCTTCTGACGACCACAAATCCATTTTTAGAAAGTGGCAATCCCAATTAAAAATATTATCAAACTAAAATTTTCCTGTAAATTATTTCGTTTAACACTAATAATTCGATATTTCATTAACTTGCGTATAAGTAGAACCAATCCAACTTTTCAAACAGGTGGCAACCCGCTTTAATATTATTTTCAAACTGAACTCTTTTTAGATCTTTCGTCTGACATTGTCATATATACTTCAGTTCAGAAATGAATTATTTTCATACTAATTTCGATTGATACCAACGTTTTGACAATACATTTAACTTACTCAATAATTCGAATTAAATTTTTTCAATAGATGGCAACCCCCTTCAGATACCTTAAAAAATTCTAAATGTTCAAACTTAAGATTTCTTAGCACTCGTTAGTTTTTTTTACGTATCTAAAAATTGCATATAACTTGTGTGTAATTAAACTAAACTCGACTTTCAAAACAGGCGGCAACCCTACTCAAAACTATTTTCGAATCAAAACCTTTTTAATTATCTGTCGTTTGACATTGTTATAAATATTTCAAGTAACTGATGAATTTGAGTTTAATTTGACATTTTTCGTGGTAAGCCTCCTAAATAAACCCTTGGCAACCATCTTTTTATAATTCTCTTAACTTTCAAAACATTATGAATTTAACCTTTTAAACTGAGGGCAACCCTCAGAGACATCAAAAATATTGTAAATTTTCAAACTTAGGATTTCTTAAATTAATTTTATTGGAGTTTTCAAACAGGTGGCAACCCTCTTCAAAATATTTTCAAACTACTGCTTTCTTAAACCTCTGGCACCCACCCTTATTAGCTTACCAATTTCTTTTAATTTAGATAAAACTAGACTTTCTAAACATGTGGCAACACTCCTACACGTATTTAAGATATAAAGCATTATTAAAACCAATCCGGTTGATATTCCTATTGTAACAATTGATTTAACTTTTTAATAATTTGTGCTTAATTTCTTAACAGGTGGCAACTCTTTTAAAAAAAGTGAAACCTTATTGCAACTCTACAGTCCAGCAGTGAAATTCTGCAGTGTTCATTTATTTATACATTTGCATTTCCTCATGCTATGTTTTTTTTTTTTTTAATAATCAAAAAAAGCATAGCATGCAAATAATTTGCCCTAAATAATTAAACAACAACTACCGGAAGTGCTTTAATATGAATTTTTAAGGCTCATAACTGATTCTGGCCATTGTTATCGACATTTCAAAACACTACGGGCACCCATTAACACCTTTGCATAATTAAACAAGCCAAATATTATGGCAAACACAGAATTAAAATACATTTCGGTAATTTTGCCAATAATTATTTATGCAATATCAATAACAATTTGTTAATAATAAATTTCCGCCACAAAGCACTCGCCGTCTCTGGCGCACACGCAGTTCCAGTCCAAAAATCAAAAAGTACAATCAAATACATGTACGTAAATTATGGAAATTTTGGACAATTTTCACAGATATTTTCAGGCGTACATTCGTATTGTACACAAACAAGTGTGTATGTGAGTGAGTATTACCGCTAGAATTGCATAGTTCGCAGTGCTTATTAAAATAATAAATATTCATGTGTATATGTATGTATGTATGCATGTGTGTGCCTACTCCTGCCGAACGTATGCAAGGAATATTATTTCAGTTTAGCATTGAATTGGCATTTTGGCGTTGTTTAGTTGCATCCGGTGCAGACGTTGCCAAATCGTGCGGAATTTATGCAAATCACTGAATATAGTGACAGCAGCTGTGCGCTGGCGAACGAACTAAAAGTTGTAGCCCAACAACAAAAAACACAAACAAATAGAAACAAAAGCTTGTAGTAGCACAGCAACCAACCGTCAAAATAGTTTGCGCCTGCGGTTGCAAATATTGAAAATGCAAAATGGTCAACGCGGCGAGCCAACAAATGTTGCCACNAAAATTACTATTATTTTGCATTACATTCTGTTCTCCTTAGAAAAATTTGGCACTTAATATATTATTGGAAATTTAACTATTTATAAGCCATTTTTCAAACAGTGGGTCAAAAAGGCCCGTTGTGGTGGGAGTTGATGGGTTAAACTTTTGGAAAAAAGTAGGCCAGCCTTATTTTCAATATATAACCCGCAAAAATTCGTAAGAACTCCGTAATTTAACATAACGGTTGAAAGCTTATTGCAAAACTTTATTGATAGCGACATAAATTACCCCAATAATAAATAACCCCCC
>NW_016169390.1:2492-17539 GCF_001687245.7 Rhagoletis zephyria
GTATGTATGTACATAGCTGTTGTTATTGCCAGCAGCAGCGGTGGTAAGCAATGCATTAGTCAGCAAGCAAGCGTGCACAATAGGGTGGTCCTAAAATAAACTCATTTAATTTTTTGGGGGACCTAAAATATATAAAATTTTTTAATATTAAAAAATCTATATACATATGTACATATAATAAAATTGTAACAGGCCTATGTCTGTACATTATACATAGTTGTTCAAGAAAAATTAATATGAGGGGTCTTTATTAGAGCAACAGAAGCCAAGTCAACCATTTTTAGAGTTTTTGTCTGTCTGTATGTATGTTTGTATGCGCATCACTCGAAAAGTAATGTACGGAATCGAATTCGGTTTTCGCCGGTGCATTTATAAAAGTCTAACCTAAAAAATAGAAAAATAACAGTTAGAGAGTTGCCACCTGTTTGAAAATGGCAGCTTAAGTAAATTGATAAGATGCCGTAAATATTACTACATTTATTATTTCTACAAAAAGAGGTGTAAAAAAGCTTACAGCGAAAAATATTTTTGTGGAATGTTGCCACCTGTTGCAAAATTTTAATTTTGTTTAATTGGTAAGATAAATTAAAGATTGCAATATGGGTATAAAACTAAGAGGTTTAGGAAAGTGTACTGCCAAAAATATTTTTGAGGAGGGTTGCCACCACTTTTAAAAATTTGATTCGGTTACAGTTGTAAGATAAGATAAATATTTGCTAGTTTTTTAATAAAAAACTGGGTATTGGAAATCTCCTGAAGAGAAACAGAGTTTGCCGGTCGAAAAATGTTGAATTTAAAGAACTCTATACCATTTTTACGAAAATGTTTTTTCTCCATATAGAATACACGAAAAACTTCATGGGCTATGAGACAGTTATAAATATATTTTTTTCTTAAAACAAAAAAATATCGGTATTTTTTATTCCATTTAGAAAAATCCTAGTGGTTGAGAGCTTAATACTTTCAACGTTTTTTTTTAACCACCCTAGTGTGCAAACGCACAAACATGTGCACATACATAGATACATTTGTGTATGTGTATAAAATAATAACGACTGTTGTTCAGAGTTGCAGCTGGCGCAGTTATCGCCCGTCGCTGCTTTTTGGCAATATTGCCAAACAGTTGTTTTTGTGGTTCGATTTGAAAATGGCTAAAATGAAAGAAAATGGAATTTTGCTGTTGGAAATTAGAAAACCACTATAGCTGTTATTGAATTTTTAAGTATTGAAAATGAAAATGCAAAACAAAAAAAATATGATACTAAGTATGAAGGTTCTGCTTTCCAATGCACTATACATACATATGTACATATGAAAAAAGCAATATGCAGGCTAAAATGTTGCAGATACCATTTGAAACCGGAAATTATTTTGAATATTTTTGGTAAACTTGAAATAAGTACTTCATTCAATGCGGAATATAGAAACAAATTTTGTTTTCAACAAATCTCTATTGAAGCTGCGGAGGTTATATACGTACATACGTACATATGTATGTTAGCATGCGTATGGAATTGAAATACATATGTACGTACATATATCAAAGGATTGAGGACTGTAAACAAATTTTAAGTATTTTGTTCTGAACAAATAGAAATAAAAAGAACTAAATTTTCCAATTTGTTTGCTCAGATTTAAAACGAAAAGATACATATTTCTAAATACATACCTAAGTACATACATAAATACATATCTACATACATACATATGTACATTAGACCGTATCACCTCATAAGCAAACAAAAAAAGTTCACCATTACCCCTGATTTTAAAGAAGTTTTGCAAAGGCAATTTAAGGGCGATCTAAGCCTTTTTTAAATTAAATTTTTAATAATTTTTTTTTTTAAATTCATTCTCGAATAATCAAATACCACCTTAGCAAGGGGCACTACCACTTACTAATGATTTATAGAGAGCTTTAATTTACTGATATTAGTATGGTAGCTTAGGGTGGTAGGAACTCGAAAGAGGTAATTGAGGTCACTGAACTTTGCAACACGCAAAAGTTATGTCGCCGCAACAAGAACACTATGGTGTCGTGCTTTAAGATCCGACTGTAAATGCCGAAAAAACTTTAAAGCCAGTAGTATACGGTGAACTCTATTTTTCTGGNGCTTAGGGTGGTAGGAACTCGAAAGAGGTAATTGAGGTCACTGAACTTTGAAACACGCAAAAGTTATGTCGCCGCAACAAGAACACTATGGTGTCGTGCTTTAAGATCCGACTGTAAATGCCGAAAAAACTTTAAAGCCAGTAGTACCTATACGGTGAACTCTATTTTTCTGGTACGGTCTAATGTGCAAACGTTCGAATTTATGTATAGGATTACTGTCGAAATTTCAATTCGATTTGTGACTGAAAAAATAAATTCAATAAATTTATACTCCATTTATAGACACAAACAAGGAATAATTGCATAGAAAGCAATAATGTGATTTTAAAATTACGAATTGACATTACAATGTATTACATTGCAGTATCAATTTGATAATTTTCACGTGGAAATAAAAGAAAACACATAAATCTGGCATTTTTTGAGACTAAAATTGACAATTTCGACATTAACATTTACAATATAATTGACAAATATCAATTTTGCAAAAAAATTTCTTTCGCCAAAAAAAAAAAAAAAATTATAAAATACCGATTAAAAATTATGGAAAAAATAAAAATTTGTATCCGTTATAATTGGCGCTGCGTTTTTACAACAGAATTAAATTTTTTCTTAAATAAGGAAGTCTGAAAATAACAGTTATAATATAATCGAAATAATAAAAATCGTAAAATAACAATTAAAAATGATCGGACAAATAAACATTTAAAAATTTTAAAGTAACTATTAGGAATGATCGTAAAAATGTAAATTAATGATTATCGTAATCGTATTTGCAATTATTTTAAAATAAAAATCCTTCATAATAACAAATATCTATTTGGTCCCTGATTTGTAATCGAAATCATAATCGAAATCGCATTTTTAGTTGCAACTGTGATTGTAATTGTAATAGTAATTGTAATTGTAATTGCGATTGTATTTGTAATTTCATTTGTAAATGTAACTACAATTGTAATTGTAATTTTGTTTGTAATTATAGTTGTAATTATGATTGTAATGGTAATTATAATTGTGTTTGTATTTGTAATTAAAGTTTTTATTATAACTGTATTTGTATGTAAGTGAAATTGTAATTGTTATTATAATTACAACGGTAATTGTATTTGTAATTGCAATTGTAATTGTATTTGCAGTTGTAATTATAATTATAGTGTAATTGTGTTCGTTATTGTAATTGTTGTTGTAATTGTATTGTATTTGTAATTCCAATTGTAATTTTAATTGTAGTTGTAACTGTAATTACAATTGTAATTGAAATTGTATTTGAATTGTAAATGTAATTGTAATTTAAATAGCACTTGTAATTATAATTGTTTTTATAGTTGTAACTGTAATTGTACCTGTAATTGTAATTTTAATTATCATTGTAATCATAATTGTAATTATATATGTAGTTGTAATTGTAATTATAATTGTAATTGTAATGTAATTGTATTTGTTAATGTAATTGTGACCTTCGCCGTAATTGTGTAATAATTACTGATATCGATATAATAGTTGTTATAAGTAGTAGATAATCATAGTCGTAATTAATTTCAAGTTTTTCAAGCTCCTTTGCTTAAAAATGCATTTGGTTCAAAGTGCAAAGTGCAAGGATAACTTCGCGTGCGACTAACTGCATATTTAAAAACTACTTTAATTTGCATAAACTACCCTCTACACCTATTTTACTTTTTTCGCCATTCACTGCAAAGCGTAATATTGCAATTTATGGCAGTTTCATGGAACAATTTTCTGAAGTAGGGAAAGTAAGTAATACGTTGCTGCCTGCAACGTCACGCATGCAGCAGCAGTGTTCCTACAAACCTACAATGGGCTTACAAGCCGGCAAGGGAGTGAAATGAAGTGAAGCGAAAAGTTGACACGTAATGAGTGCAGAGTAAAGTGGCTTTTTAGTGTCAGGCAACAAACAAACGACAACGTTGTAGCTGCTGATGCTAAGCTAATGTGGTTGTTGTTGGATTTTGCTGCATATTGTAGGCATTTGACACATTTATGACACAATAGAAGTGCAAAGTAGGCAAATAAAAAAAAAACGAATTGCACAAATATATCTACACATGTTTAAATGTATGACGTTAAGAACTACCAACAAACTTATGTATGTTTATACATATGTACCTATGTATGCAGTGGCAAGCTGCTGAATGACAGCAAACTTTTTTCAAAGCGTTGAAGGCATTGCAGCTTGCCTTTGCAAACAAATATCTACACATGTTAAAGTACACAACAACAACAACAGCTTTTGCTCATCTTCGTCAGGCGTATGTACTCTTATCTATGTACATATGTTTGCTTGAAAGTTTCGTTTACAACTAAGCCTACTTATATATATGTATATATATATAGCTAGCTTTATAGAAATATTCTCGGCATTTTGTGACCGACTTAATAAGCACTCAACATCTGACAGCAAGTGGAAAAAACTCATGTCTCATTACCAGCATAGCAGCGACAACGTCAGCAGCAGCAGCTCCAGTGGTGACACCAGCAGCAATAGCAGCAGCAGCCGGGCAACGTCAGCAAGCAAAGTCGTCAGCCATCGTTGACAGCAACAGCCAACATAAAAGTACTTAGTAAAGTGTACACGAGTATGAAAGAAAAGCGTAAATATAGTAAATTCAGTACATGATATGGTACATAAATGATTATGATGTTGTTGTTGCTGCTGCTGCTGCTGCTACTAATGATGATGATTATGACAACATAATACTCGAAAATATCAACATCAGTGCTGCATGACAACATAATTGGGGTCGTTGTGATGCGTCAAGTGGATATGGATGTGGGTTACAGTTAGTGAATAGGGGTGCTGAAACGAAAAGTAATAATTTCGTAAGCCGAAAATTAGGTGACTCGCGGGCGCTCGTAAAGGTAAAAGTGTTTTGTATGAATTTTTGTAGTAGTATTTAGGCAGGTGGCAAAGCAGACAAATACTATGGCGGAATTTTGGTGGGAAAATTTAAATTATAAAAAAAGCCGAATGAGTTTGCTTGGCGCGAGCTATGAAAGTGAAGACTCTCTTGATTCAATGCATAATCGTTCCATAATACCGGGCTGATTGGTCAAATCACAAATCATGCAAATCAATTTTATTTGTAATTTAATTAAATTCAGAAATATATTTTAATAACTTTATTCAAATATGAAAAATAATTTAATATTATTTTCTCTAAAACTTTTGGCCGCTTACAACTATGCCATTATAAAATCTCTCTTTGAAATTGAGGTGAGGTGAGCTGAGGTCAGCTGAGGTGAGTTGCAATGAGTTAAAATGAAATGACTTGAGCTACGGTGAAGTTAGGTAAGATTAGGTTAGTTGGGGTAGGTTGAGATGAAGTTAAGGTGAGGTGAGATGAAGTAAACTGAAGCTAAAATGAGTTAAGGTAAGTTGAGTTGAGTAAAGGTGATCTTAGTTGAGTTGTGTTGAGATGAAGTGAAGTGAGATGAGCAACATAATATGGCATAACATATCTTAATATCTTAAATGGGGCTAGCTGCTACAAAGATTAAGATGGAAATATTGTAACAGATGGCCAGAGAGCACTTGAGATATGGAGAGAACACTTCTCAACCATTTTGAATGGCGACACAGGTGGCGCGTTTGACGAAGCTCACGTCCTTTTACTCGACTAAGACGAGGTGAGAACAGCAATAATTCGGCTTAAGCATAACGGCGTAGTTCGGCTGTGACAAAGCATACAGGATGAGCGTACATACTCATTGAACAGACTTAAAAAACAAAATGTTGCCCATTTTTTGTCCAAAGGCATCTTTTTTCAACTTAAATGATATATTCATTAATGATAGTTTCAAACTATCCCAAAAATGACTCAGTCTATAAAGGGTGTCCCAGTGATAACTGCTTTTCTTTTGGAAAGTGGTGGAGGAGGTCTAAACGAACGAAAAATTGTATGGGAGGTGGGGTCTAAAATGCAAACCTGGGGAGCTATAGAATTAAGGAAATGATTGAAAGTAGTTCTAGAAAAAAATCTCACGCCTAAACGAAAAACCCAAATGAAAAACAACCAAGGGAGCTTTTTTAGCAAATGATATCAACTTAAAAAAAAATATTTTGGGAGTGTTTTTTTTTATAGTTTTTAGGTATGTCTGGGCATTACAAAGTCAAAACTTCAAGAATTTTTTACTCTTGTTTTACTTTGGCGGCCATTTTGGTATAGAAAAGGTCCCATCTACCTATATTTTTAAATGTTTTTTTATATTTATCATGAAATTCTCTTGAAATTTACCAAGCGGATGTCATACGAATTTTTTGGGTTTACTCCGGAAAAATATATCTTTAATGTACCTTATTCTCAAAACTGATGGTTTTACTAGTGTTTTTAGGGATAGTTCAGTCCTAGTCCCTTTTAACACTACTTGGAACTAGTTATTCATAACTATATTGAAGCTTATGTTCTTCTTAAAAATCAAGTTTCAAGTTGATAGCTCCAAAACTTTGGTCAAAATTGATTTTGTTGTCCTAGATTGGCAAAATTTCATACTGTGCGATGTCATATCTAAATATGGGGACGTTGAGCACAACTTTCAGCTCCGTCCAAATTGGGAAGGACCTCTCAGCCAAATTGGGAAGGACCTCTCAGATCGGGTGAACAACTGGCACAAAAGTAGAGGGGAAATTGGATAAACTTTGTGGTCTTGGCCCGAACCGACAAACGGTTGAAGTGTCAAATAAGGGTCAGATAAAAAGAAGAAAATATCGTAATCCTCAGTTTATCAGTTATTAACTCGACTTATGCATTAGGTCAAAAAAATAGTACACTACTCACTAAATACAGTGATTATTTATTAACCACCAAATTTATTTTGTTTCATCAATAATTTTTTAGCTATATTTACATACGAACAGACAAGTGTACATAGAATATGCATAGAAATTTCCATTCCATTCAGTCGTTAACCTTTCCACATGTGACTACTTATTACGCATTAATATTACCACTACTTCCACTTGCTGCAGCTATATAAGTACTCGTATTGATTGTTGGTAAACATAACCCTAAATTAGCTTAACAATACATTACATTAGACGATTGCGAGCAATCAAAGCAGTAAATCAATAAAGTAATTTCCCTCCACCAATTGAAATGTCGCTCATACGTCATGTAGGCCATGCAGTACCACCACAAGTGATTGTCAGCAAGGCGATGAGCATTTTGGCAGATACTTACAAAACGTATTGGTTCGCGTATGCGAAAGTATTCAAATGTATATGTATGTATATACATATGTGCTTGTTTGTAGAACTAATTGGCTGATTGTCTGTTTGCTTGCCAGTATCTTATTAACAATAGATTATGTTAAGTGTAAATAAATTATGCCCGACTATTAAGTGGAGACCAAAATTGTAAACGACGTTTTCCAATGTGAAAGACTGCACATATATTTACGTATGTATGTATAAAGACACAATAAGTATATATGTACTTAATATTCAAATAAAGCTGGTTATTTGTGTAGTATGTAGTTGTTAATAATGTTTCATCCAATTTTTTTATTGCCTCCATGGTAATATTTTGGATGTATATAGGAAATAGGGTAAACGTTTTTTGAGATAGGTGGTTTTCGAACTGGCTGCCGAGATAGGTCGATCTTCCACTCAGCCATCGATATACATGTTTTATGGAGAATTTTGTTAGATTGAATTTGTCGTATTTTTATTATTCTTGAAATATGCGTGATTAGGTGGAACCACTTGTTTTTTTTAGGCTGAATAGCGGTGAATTGAAAATATCTCGAAAACCTATCCATAGGTTAAAAATGAACTTGATTTTCGGAATCACCGAGCAATTCCTCATAGGCAATGGATAGTGGGATCCGGTGAACAAAAAAAAAAAAAAACAAAAATTTGTGATCCAGTGTAATTTTCACATTCCTCATTGAATCTTTGGGAATCAAGACACTTTTTTCTTGGAAAAAGTTAGAAATCTTATGTTCAAGCACCGCCTTGGAAGAATTCAATCTGATCTTAAATTCTCTAGCTAAAGATTCAACTCGTTTTTTCTATATATTACACAATTTTAAAGTTGTATTAAATTAATATTTCACATAATGTATAGCTGTATTAAGCATATTTGTTCTACATAACTACATATTCTGTAAGAAATGTTGCATTTCTAGATTATAAAAAATAAATAAGTGACAATTTCGATGTTTCTTTTTTTGCCTTAAGAAAAAAAAGCAAACTTTACCGCTTCATTAGAAATCTATTATCTTTGCATTTACACAAAAACTTAGAGTATTACTGGTCTCTCCAACTGTAAATTACATTGTCGCATACCACAAATGATGTTATATTAAAATCTGCAGTACGCAGCAACCTTACAAGCACTCAATATTGATTACTTTTTCGACAAATTCGAATCCTCCTTACGGAATTTGCACTTCTGTCGTAGCCTCTACGCTTACTTTCACTCAGCAATAAGTCCCTGTGTCAACGACGCCCACATTTACAGCCTTGACCCAAGCATATTTTTGTATAGAAAGTTTACAACACAAATCTCATTTCCACATCAAATCAAATTCTCATATGTCAATTTCCATTTGCATTGCAAGTGCTTACATATTAGAAGTGGGACATTGTGTGCGAGAGAACAGAACAACTCTTAAATAAAATTTGCAGCTGCATATTTGTAAGCGACAAAGCAGGCCACATGCAAAAAGAGGAGGCAACACTCACACAAATACGTATTTGAGTACATGAGTGAATGTTTAGAAACACATATGTATATGTACATACATATGTATATAAGTATATGCATATGAGGGCTTATATGCAAATGATTGCACTGATTGCAGTATGAAAGATGTCAAAAGGAATGTAACTTGTAACTACATTTATGTTTCCCAAAAAAAAAAAAAGAAAAAAAAAAACAAAAGCGTTGAAACCAAAAAGCAGCATGCACCACCTGAAAGCACTCTTAGAGAGAGTGCGTCAGTGAGTGAGAAATTAGTAGTGGGTGGGTGGCTATAGATCTGCTTCTATGGCTGCTCCCACGTGAAAGCACATGAAAATTGCAATAATCATAAAGAGATGTGGAAAAGTGCATTTGCATTTGCATTGCAGTAAGCGAATGTGGGCTGCTGGTGGCATAAACACTGAACTGAATGAAATTCGCCTTTGCATACATACATATATAGTATACAAATGCATGTATGTTGAGATGAGTATGCGCTTGTATATCTTGCAACCAGATAAACATGTTTATGTGCTTTTATGTTTGCCAACTGCTGCTGCTGCCACTAAAATTTGTGGTCAACAGCAAGCAACAACTGGGTGCAACACAAAACTATACACTGCCGGAACAAGGTATTGGCACAGCAAATTTTTCACAATATATGCAACAATTTCCATTCTTATATTTTTCTGCTAATTTCATATAAAAATATGGTTCATTCTATAATAAAAAACATAAAAATATAAACCCTAAACTTTGTGCAAAACTCGCGAAAATTCAGCAAATTTTCAACTTTTTAATCAGATTTTTTAGAATTTTTTTGGGTATGCAGATTTTTAGCCCAATTAATTTTATTGTAATAAAGTGCAAGGTTTAAGTAGCTAGGAATTACCGTTGATTCGTGGCAATTTTTTTTCATGCAGTCTCTTCCATACACATTTTTTTTTTCGAAAATACTTTATATGGAAAAAATGCAAAACACCTTCATTAAAAAAATTCTCAAAAATCAACACGATCACGAAAAATCAACTCCGAACTTGCATTTTTTACTAGAATTTAATGGGCTGTAAAACTGCATACTCAAAAAAATTCTAAAAAATCTGATTAAAAAGTTGAAAATTTGCTGAATTTTCGCGAGTTTTGTACAAAATTTTAGGCATTATATTTTTATGTTTTTTGTTGTTGAATGAACCATATTTTTATTCAAAATTGGCGGAAAAATATTAGAATAAAAATTGTTGCATATATTGTGAAAAATTTGCTGTGCCAATACTTCGTTCCGGCAGTGGATATGTATATGCAGCGGCCAGCAATAGAGCAACAGGTCTTTGTTCTACTTGCGGCAGGTCGTGCGCTCATTTTGTATTCATTGCTGCTGGTAACGCCAGCACATACATATGTACATATGCATGTATGTATGCATTTACCTAAATGCTGCTGATGATCATCACGATGAAGATGATGTAGTTACTAGTTTTTGTTACTGCTCTAACTGCTGTTACTGCAGCAATAACAATTTACAATTGGGCGTTGGTAATGTAGCGCAAAGAAGCTAATAATGAAAGTTACGTGACAGCGTAATGAAATAAAAAATGTACTAAGAAATTTGCTACGGCGTAGTAGAAGAGTTCAAATGAAGGCAATGAGGATGATTTGGGTGTCATTTGGTCATTGCGTGATTGTTTGGTAGAAAAAAAAAAATCAATTTAATAGAAGTGTTTGGTTGTGGCGATTTGCTTTATTAGTAACAGGAAATAAATTTGATAGGATGGCAGTTTTTTCTCCCTCTTCTTGACCAGCGGTCCATAGATGTTTATCTTCTGTTCCAACTGACATTTTGTAATAGTATTGTATACTTATTGTCTTTTTCATAAACAATAATTTAAAAAAAATTGTATTTCCTTCCATTTAAGCAATATAGGTTCTAAATATGAAAAAAATCGGACCATAAATACGGATTTTCTAAATATCTCGACTCCTGCAGCATCTTTCGGGCAAAATTTTTTATGGAGCTCCGCCTTTCCATGTACATAAGCAGGGTTAGGATTTGAAGGCATTTGCCTATTTTGTCTACGTAGTCGTTTCTGTAAACCAAGTTAAAGAATCACACGTTTTATGTCTTCATTTATTAAAAATTTTAATTTTAATTTTGCCTTTTTTTGCCTTTTCTGCTTTTTTAATATATATCTCTTCATAGAAGTTCGCGGTATTGTACCAATCGTGTGACTACAAAAAAATTGTCGTCCCAATTTTTTTTTTACTTTGTACCAACAGCCCGCAAGTACAAATCTGTACAAAATTACGAATCGTGTGATACTGAATTAAAATGTGCAATATTTAAAAAAATGTAACGAAATTTCGAGATTTTGTAATTAGATTTCCTAGAAAGAGTATGTAGTTTTGTAGCCAGTTGGATTCCAGTAGAATAAAGTACAAGTTTCAAATGGCTAAAAATTATGGTTGATTTTTTCGAATTTTCAAAAAAACTCGAAATTTTTACGAAAGCTCTTGAACATTGGAAAAAGTTGAAAACTTGGATTTACACGCGGTTTGTTAAAGAATGAACTATATTAAAAAAAAAAAACAAAAAATAAAAATAAAAAAATATGTTAAAATTTGGCACAAAGTGGTGCGCGTCTATAATTTTTTTCTCACTATATGGATTTTTTTGTATATTTAGTTGGACATCACATTATACTAAAGGTATGTATATAAAAAAAAAAATAAAAAATAAATGCCTTTTTTTGCTTTTTTTGAAAGCTCATTTTGCCTTTTTTCAAGTTTTTAGCGCCTTAAAATCCTAACCCTTTACATAAGTAATATACATTCAGCATATGAAGCATTTCGGACCAAAAATACGGCTTTTTCAAATATCTCGACACCTGCGTCACCTAGCGGATTAATTCTTCCTCTTTCATATTGCATTGTCATCGGGTTCTTAGCTAAGTCTTAAGCTTCACGTATCGTTAAAAATCACGCTTGTTAAAAATTGAATGTATGAATTGATTTCACACAGGTGAAATCTAAAAAAGGTTTTAAAAATAAAGTAGCTTTAAAAAGCTTTATAAAGTGATAGGGATATTTATTGTACTTTTGGGATTTTTCGTTTTTTATTTTTCGTGACTTTTTCGGGAAGTTTTGGGGATTTTATCTGGATTTTTCGGAATTTTATTTGGCGAGACTTTTCGGATTGTTTATGTATAATTTTTTGGAATATTGTAAGCTTACTTCAAAGCTTTTCGAAAATTTTCGAAATTTTTTTCGGAGATTTTTTTTTCCAATAAGTTTCAGTTCTAACAACAATTTACATCTTAATTTTACCCTGTGTATGCATACTCGGTGGGGTATTTTGCTAAAGACTATTTTTGTGGAAATATTTTAGCAGGGTTTGCAAACCGAATTTTCAACTTTTATTATAGAATTTTTTAAAAATGCTTATAATTTAAAGTCATAAAATATTTACTTAGCTCTTATAAAAACTTGATTACTCGGTTTAAGACGAAATATATTTCTTAAGAATTACATACATACATGCTTATAAAATATACAAAAACGTTGAATATTAGAATCAGGTGGAAATTTTATCAAAACTAAAATCTATATGTACAATGTTTCCGTACACGAAGTTCAAGCTTTAGGCAATTTTCCGCTTGTCTTGATGAATGATCAGCAGTCTTGATAAATTTTGATAGGGTATATCGAAGAGTAAAGTAAAAAGTGTTGAAAATAACACTAAAGTTACAACAACTCCGATGAATTCGAACGCCTGTAAGACAAAAAGAAAAAATAAATCAAAAATAAAATAAATAAACAATTGATTCGAGTCCTTCATACTCACCAAATTCAAA
The DNA here is from genome assembly GCF_001687245.7 of Rhagoletis zephyria. Classification (NCBI taxonomy): domain Eukaryota; kingdom Metazoa; phylum Arthropoda; class Insecta; order Diptera; family Tephritidae; genus Rhagoletis; species Rhagoletis zephyria. Next base: position 15,155 of record NW_016169390.1, read on the forward strand.
GGATTGGCATACAAATGCGATTGGCTAAAACCTGTCAACGCAGATATGAAAATTGGATTCAACATAAACATTGCATAAACAACTTTGTTAAATTTCTGAAACACAATGGACTCGAAGAAACGAAAAAACCAACGTATTTGGCCATACGCGTTACATACAATTAAAATACTACACGCCAGACTGAAGATAATCCGTTCCAATAGCAAAATTGAAGTGGCTGCCAGCGGCGAAAGACTGTTACAGGGTGGCTTCAATATACAGCCGAGCACTACTAGCGGCAGCAAAAGGCCAAAAAATCGCTGAATACTTTTACTCAAAGCAAATGGTAGTCGCCGCTGCTCTACGAACCACCAGCCAGCAATGCTGCCGCAAATGTAAGCCAAAATGCGTGACAAAGGATTGATGTAGATTTCTGTCAAATAGGTAAACGTGGATTCGAGTGTATGATCGAAGTTCAATTTGAGGCCGATAAAGTAGGTGTACAAAATATTGGCGATGACGAGCGTAACAAGACAGAGTTTTGTACGTCGCGGGTGTCTGAAGAAGAAAGTCGAATACGAATAGTTCAAATTTGTTATTGCATACTTTATTTAGTAAAAAAAAAAAAAACAAAATTACTTACTTGACATATGTGAAGAGCAAAATGCTGGACAATAATGAAAATTGCATGTCGCATGCCAGCGACCAGGTCCACATACCACAAGCATCATTGAGATCGTAGAAATTTTGTATAAATAATACATTTCGCCACCAATATTTTGCGCAATTCACTTGAATTTTGTGTTCGATGTGGAATAAAGTGGTGTTGTCGGACAATGCCGCACCAAAGTCTGACATGGCGATGACTAGGAAATACATGGGGGCCAGTCTGGGAAGCAAATAAAAATGGTTAGGTCTTGGGGTACAAAGATTTCTACAAGCGGCATTAAATGTGGGCAGCCAGCAACGTGGAAAGACTAGATTAATCTAGCATTACCAGATCTAGTTGCTAACTTCCACCAGGGGATCCTTGCCCATCTTAGGGTACCATTAATAACAAACATTTCATCAGATTCCGAGTTCTGAAAGTCAATAGTAATCTAATTTCTTGTTAAGAGATTGTTATAAGTATTAACTTAGAGTAAGTCAGCGTTCTTATATTTTTTTTATAAATTTTTAAAATTTTTGGTAAATTTTTATTTTTTTATGCTAATTCTTTATTTTGTTTTTTATGCTGTTTTTTCAAATTTCTATTTCTAATATGACATTGTAAATAACAAAGCTTGCAAAGCTTGGTAAATAGCAAAGCTTGCAACTAACTCCAGAAAATACGAATTTTTTAACCGAATGGTCTGATAAAAATGCAAATATATAAAAGAATTTTTTGTTTCGTTTTTTTAAGCCTTTATTTTGAAAAAAAATATATATATATTGAAAATAAGATCCACTTATCAGCATGTGACAACGTTCAAAAAATAAAAAATCAAAATAGTCGAAAGTTCTTAAAAAACTTGTACAATAAATATGTCGCAAAAATGCTGGCTAAGGGTTAAAGATGCTACTTACCTCAAATAGCGATGAAATAAGTGGGCTCCAATTAACTTTAAATTTTGTACGAAATTGTTCTTACGTATCATCGCCAATAATTTTGCGTTCCGAAAATGATTGTATGCTTGCAAGAAGCCGCTTTTGAAAAAGAGTTTTAAATTTAAAAGTAAAATATTTCCGTCTTCGATACTCCTTAAATACCTGAGCACAAAGAATATATCCACGAATATATCTACATTTCCGATCTGCACTTGATAGTTGAAAAGCGTCAACTTGTTTCTTGTACCAGTGCAGAGAAAAACCAAATAATGATAGAGGATGACGCATAAAGTGCTACCAAAACGCAAACCATTGAGAGCGGCAAATGTGTGAGCCGATTTAGGCGGCGNTAATGATAGAGGATGACGCATAAAGTGCTACCAAAACGCAAACCATTGAGAGCGGCAAATGTGTGAGCCGATTTAGGCGGCGCAAAAATGAGCTGCCAATTCGCTGCGATATCAAAACAGGTGATAAAGCTTCTCCCCTCAAATTGTTGCTGAATAACTGCTTGTGAGTTGGAGTCCCCGGTGTAGTGCGAAGAATTACTAGACTTAGTGTCCATGGCAGCTAACACTTCAGTTGTCTTTTTCTTGACTGCTTTCATACATTCCGTCTTTCTGCTAGACACAGCAACAGCTGTTAGACCAATTGTCACAACTACAAAAGCGCAGCATATATAGAACGAGGGTCTCATGAAGACTGCCGCCTGCCACTGTAGATCCTTCATGTAGTCATACTGTAAATGCATTTCGAACAGCTCATTGCCAGCGAAGAGTCCTCTACTCAAGTAGGTTTGCATGAGGCGGCGAACATCGT
>NW_016169391.1:0-4068 GCF_001687245.7 Rhagoletis zephyria
TTTTCGTATTTCCGAAAATTACCGTTATATGGCAAGTGGGCGTGGTTATCGTCCGAATTTTTTAATTTTCGGCCAGTTAGTATGCTGTATTAAGGCCAACAATTGTGCCATGTTTGGAAGAAATTGGTGCAGCGGTTACCAAGATATACACATGTAACCATAAGTCCATTTTCCAACACTTTATAATATTCTTATTTTTCTAATACGAAATTTCTTTGAGATATATCAATTGTTGCTCGAGTTATCGTGTACACGGACGGACGGACAGACGGACGGACAGACAGACATGGCTTAATCGATTTCTCTATTCATTCTGAGCATTTATGTATACATTTGTCTATATCTATCTCGATCGTTTTGGCTGTTACAAACAACCGTTATGTGAACAAAATTAATATACCCTTGCGCACAAGTGCGCACGGGTATAAAAATTTCAAATCATAAAATTTCATTTGATAATTTTGAATTTTTTTGACATTTGTATCATTTCGAGAGAGTTTAACCAAAATGCTAGCAAACGTCAAAACAAACTCCATGGCGGACGAATAGAGCGAGTGATTGTACCTTTAAATGTTTTTATCATGCGTGAATGTATATAAGTCAAATGACTGTAATAAATAAATAAATAAAATCAATAAATTATAGTGTGGGAGTAGTAAGTAGGCATGGGTAACACTGCGCTGCGCGGTGTAATTGCGTTAACACCATAGCCCGAGTTGCCACGCCAACACCCATGAACCAATTAGAACAGATCTGACCGGTTGAGAAGCAGCCATTTGTGATAGCAATTGAGAAAAAAGTGTGTGGCGCTCGTAATTTTGAAGTTTGCTATTTCTGTTTTGTTTCTTTCTTCATGTGTATTTTGCCGGTGGTTTATTTCAGTGATTTTTAAGCGATTTTCAATACATTTTTTGTGGAAATGTAATTAAAATGAAGTGCGCGGTGATTGGTTGCAAAAACACTTACAGAAATAGTAAATTGGTTAGCACAAACTTGTGCTACAAAATTGCTTGCATTTTTTTCTTTATGCTTCGTCTTCATATTCTTTGTTTACTTTTCAAAGAAAATAACATGTCGCCGAAATTACAAAAGTCAGCCAGAAAATTACTTTTTTCTTTTACTTCATCTTGTCAGATCTTGTGTAGGTGGATCATTGCCAACACCAATATATGAAACGCGCTAGCGCCATTAACACCAAGAAGCACATTAGACACACACACAATTCGCCTTAAACTTATGTACCTTGGCAAATTTAAAGCTTTTACTCTTTTTTTTTAAATTCGGTTGGCGTTACAAGCGCCGAAAATTACAGAAATAATGGACATGACACCACTGTATTGTGTATGAATAACACTGTATGACGATGGGTACTGTGGTGACACTCAGATGGCGCCGTGTTCAAATCGGTACACTGCGCTATTGCGTTGAGTTAGTGCGCTGACACCACAGGTAACGCCGGCGTTATTGAGCTAACGCCATAAAAATTGCGCTGTTCCCCATTGCTAGTAGTAGCTTAGGGTTTACACCGGACAATATTGTCAAGACAATTATGTGAAAATGATGTGTTTGTTGTAAGGACGGCGAATTCATATTTCAACAAACACATAATTTTGACATAATTATCTTGACAATATTGTCCGGTGTAAACCTTAAGTTATGGTTGACCAAAGCCAAGTAGCAGTTTACCAATACTACCGAAACGGTTGTGAAAAGCGACTTATGATTTGCGCATCAAATAATTTGTAATCGCGTATATTTGTAACACCATTCTTTGTGCTGTTTCCACTTCGTTCTCATAATTTTATTAAATTGTCTAAAAAAATCGCCTTCTGCACCGAATTTGTGGTTTTTTTGTTTGACAATGGATGCAAGTGCCGATGTTATTAAATTAGACAGTGATAATGAGGACCTCGACGAAAATATTGGAAATAATTCCACAGTTGACTTGACATCTGATGGTAGCATCATTGAAATCGCTGACATAAAGTTGCCGGCTACTGGCGCGGATATAGTCGCAAATGCTGACGAAGATATCGAGGAAGGTGAAGTAGAGGAAGCACTGGAAGCTGCGGAAATATCTGAACCTCCAAACAATAATCAAAAATTAGCATTTGAAATCAAATTTTCTAGCCTATGTGTGTTTAAAGAATATGGGCATAGTATTTTGGACTCGCTAGATAAAGCGCTAAATGTTTGCACTGACGAAGTTGAACCCAAATCGGTGTTTGAGTTTAGCATTTTGAATGCTGCCGAAAATGCAGAAAGCAGTGCAAGCCCTTCCATACAAGCGTACATTGTTAAAAAAAATGAGCACAATATCTCCGTTGTAGAGTTAAGCGATTGCGAGGAAGCAGTTGTAGAACCTCAGGTTCTACCAGAGATCGAACCAAAACCGGGCGAACGTGAAGAATCACCAGATTTAGATTTGGGTTCACTCTTCACAATTGATACTTCGGGTTCGAACAAACTAGAAACCCAAAGTGTGCCGTCATACAAGCGTAGAATAAAGGATGTTTTAAATGAGGAATCTTCAGCGTGTAAACGACGTAAACTGGAGGAGGAAGAGAATGAATGTCCTAGAGTTCGCAGTACGGTGGCTTGCTTCAATTGTGGTGTGGGTGGACACTCAATTCGCGAATGTCCAAAACCAAGAAATCATGCAAGAATCAATCGCGCAAAATTGGCGCGAAAACAAGAACGTTATCACATCGATATCGAACAAAGATTTGGGCATTTACGGCCTGGCCTGATAAGTGATAAGTTACAAGCGGCACTAGGCTTGAAGCGCGGCGAGCTGCCATTCTTTTTCTATCGCATGAGAAAACTTGGTTATCCTCCTGGTTGGCTAGAAGAGGCAAAATTTGTGCACTCAGGCATATCACTATTCAATTCTGATGTTAGTAGCTAGACTTTGAGGATTTCGCAATATGTAATTTGTTTATTTTGCAGGGAGATACAGTAATGGCACCGGAAGAAGACAATTCCCAAGAAAGTGATGAACAAAAATATGACATCTCCAAAATAGTTGACTTTCCCGGCTATAACGTAGATCCGGGCCCGAACTTTTATGATGTAAGTAAATTTGAATATAGGTAAAATAAACGATTTGAATATAGTCATCATTTTCAAGGATTACAAGCATCATAATGTGCCACCATTGAGCCGAAATCAGTTAAAAGAAGAGTTCATAAAGCAATTAGGAACCAATGTTATAAAGGGCTATAAGCACAAGAAGCTCAAAAGCTTACCCTTACCATCCAATGCAGTGGAAAATAAGAGTAGTATATTAGACACAGCAGACATGGAAATTGACGATGAAGTCGCTGTGGAAGGAAATGTTATATTTACCCGTCCACCACCACCACCGGAGCCAGCAAATGTTAAGCCGCCTCCACCGCCGCCAACTGAAGAGGAACCCGATGAAGATTCAGCTGATAATACTCTGAACTCAAGCGAACGAAGTATTTCGCCGTCCTTAGATGATTTAGAAGCACGCAAGCAAAAGCTTTTAGCCGAATTAGGAGTAGGACTAAGTGACGTTGAAACTGCTGAAGACTCAACACAAAGTGCTAGCAACGACGAGGCATTCGCTCTACTTGAAACCAGCATCAGTGAAAAGGAAGCTGCCCAGATAACAAAACTGCCAAACAACGAGGAATCAACAGGTCAAAGTGAGCCGACAACACCCACTACAAATGTGCCGACGATACGTGATGTCATTAAGGAATCACACATGGGTACACCTGTGTTGCAATTTTCGCCATACGACAAGTTACCAGCTGGTGAAAATTTCAAAGTTGGCGTTAGCGATGTTATAAATTTTGAAAACTTACCTGATTCTACAGGCAAATATGAGCAAATGAAAGAGGTCATTAAGAAGGTGCGCAACATCGTTACCAAATTGCATAATGACAATGATGACGATTGATAAATATGCTTTATGTATATTTTTGATATTTTATGATTTGAGGATGATGCATGGATGTATGAGTGTGTGTTTGTGGGTAAACTTAACCATTAAGTATAACTATAATTGAGTAAAACGGATATTACTTAATGAAATTCGTT
>NW_016169391.1:6178-17530 GCF_001687245.7 Rhagoletis zephyria
CAGGTCGGGGAAGTTTTTTTTACCGTGAAATTGAACTGTGAAAGCACGAACGAAAAGTTGAGCTGTTGATTAACAAAGCTATTAGCTGTTCGGAGGCAGCGTAAAACTGTAGCTTTTTGTTGTTGTGGCATCATAAAAATTTCCCAAGTTTTTGAGGACTGATGCTCGAATGACAGTACTTGGGCAGATATGAATCTGGGTCATTACGTAGACCCGATGTCCTGGAAACGTCACTATAGTCCCTCCGTGACATCATCAAAGCGCAGACCACAAATCGGAGAAGTTCGGCCAAGCACTAGCAAAGCACGCATTATCTTGAAAATTTCTACATTGTAATTTGCCTAAATGTAGGCAACATCTTGAACACTTTTTATATAGTTTGCTATTATAAAAACTGTGTAAAATTTTTATACTAAAAATAGCATCAGGTTTATTTAATTTTCTAAAACAGACCATCAGAAAATAAAGCAGTTAGTGGTTCTACTTAAAGCTACTTATAAAAGTAAAAAACGCAAGGGAACGCAAACGAATGAACCGTATTCCCTTGACACGAACTATATTTACAGATTTCGTAGTCTCTTAAAGAAAAAAGACTTAGGATTCGCAAAACGATGTTTTTTATTTAAAGTCGTCAGAATTGCTTTCAAATCGTATGTGTATATAAATACCTATACGATAAATTGAAATCCCTGCATATCTACTACTGCAAAAATTCATTGATTTGTTTTCAAAAATACGTCGCTTTTTAATCTTTTAATTTTCATGTTGTAACGAATTTCATTGCAATGGGGTATAGTCATTGCGCTGGGTATGCAGTTACAGTTGCATGGCTATACTCAATCCCGACTCTTGCGTCCTCGTTCGCGCACTCTGGGCAACGTGAGCAACCCATGTGCGAGATGCGGTAACCACCACCTACCAGCTGAGCTATTCAAGTTCGGCGAAAAAAGCTGATAAAGAGCTTATATCAACTCTTATCCAAAATTGGGTGCCTTTACGCATGTATGACGACCCAATCTATGCACATAAGTGCACTGCCCAACCCACGAGAGAGGCGACTGCCACATGCACCAACTATAGCGAAATCAGCTGCTACAGCAACAAATCAGCCTCTTAAACGTCGCATAGAAGGCCTATGAAAAACTTTAATAGACACAATTTTGGATATAAATTTATTTATTCAAATGGAAATGTATACGTTAGACGTGAAATAAACATCGAAAAAATACCATTTATCTACCTAGTACTCATATTTTACACGACAAAGTATTGTATATGTATATTCAATACTAGTGTATGTATGGCTGATATAGGTTTTTATGAGCTTTTCATAAGCAGCCAGTATCTCGCTCACTTTGTTTGGGTACAAAAACATACACATACATATTAAGCGAATTACAATAAACAATTTGCCCATAATTGCATTAATTTCAGGATTTTTTTTTACAATTCTTCGGGAAGTTATGGGAATGTAGAAAATATTGACAAAACAAGTACAGAGCTATATTTTTACTTTCATATCGACGGCTGAGTGGAAGATCGACCTATCTCGGCTGCCAGTTCGAAAACGCTCTATCTAAAAAAACTTTTCAAGAACGCACTATTNTTTGCATTAATTTCAGGATTTTTTTTACAATTCTTCGGGAAGTTATGGGAATGTAGAAAATATTGACAAAACAAGTACAGAGCTATATTTTTACTTTCATATGCTGGCTTCATTTAGGAAACTCATTTTGCCACACTTGTAACAAAAATCAATGTATGTGCTAAAATTTTCGATTTAATGTTGGTTTATAATTCGCGCCTTATTTCACACATTAATTTGTTTAATATTTTTCAATAGTTTGTTTGGGACCAGCCAGTCCAAAACCTCCGAAAATGTATGATGAAGAGTTAAAAATGGGTGCGTTCAGAAATGTATCAGTATCTTTTATTTCTAAACTATAATTGATGCAAATGTCTTATTTACGCAACTAAGTTCCAATTCGACTTATAACCGTGGTTGCGTATATTTGACATTTCTATCAATTATAGTTTAGAAATAAAAAGAGACTGATGCTTTGGCTTGATGCANATTGCATTAATTTCAGGATTTTTTTTTACAATTCTTCGGGAAGTTATGGGAATGTAGAAAATATTGACAAAACAAGTACAGAGCTATATTTTTACTTTCATATCGACGGCTGAGTGGAAGATCGACCTATCTCGGCTGCCAGTTCGAAAACGCTCTATCTAAAAAAACTTTTCAAGAACGCACTATTTCAGAATTTTATTGAAAAACACCCTATCTCAAAATTCGATTCAAAAACGCCCTATCTTACTTCAAAATGTATTGAAAATATGCTGATATAGGGCGTTTTTGAATCGGCAGCTGAGATAGGGCGTCTTTGAAACGAATTCTGAAATAGGACGCTCTTGAAAAGTTTTTTGAGATAAATTGTTTTCGAACTGGCTGCCGAGATAGGTCGATCTTCCACTCAGCCATCGATATGCTGGCTTCATTTAGGAAACTCATTTTGCCACACTTGTAACAAAAATCAATGTATGTGCTAAAATTTTCGATTTAATTTTGGTTTATAATTCACGCCTTATTTCACACATTAATTTGTTTAATATTTTTCAATAGTTTGTTTGGGACCAGCCAGTCCAAAACGTCCGAAAATGTATGATGAAGAGTTAAAAATGGGTGCGTTCAGAAATGTATCAGTATCTTTTATTTCTAAACTATAATTGATGCAAATGTCTTATTTACGCAACTAAGTTCCAATTCGACTTATAACCGTGGTTGCGTATATTTGACATTTCTATCAATTATAGTTTAGAAATAAAAAGAGACTGATGCTTTGGATTGATGCAATTCTGAACGCACCCAATATATTTACGTGGTAGAAGTCAAGTAAGAGATTGGGCATGACCAAACAAATCCCAAAGGCGTTAACTTAATTGTGTTGAATTACAATTGATAGACAAAATGTTTATTATTATCTGCCGTTTGCACCCATCTAAATTCGAATATTAATTAACTGCTGGTGGTGCCGGTGGCGGCGGTGGTGGTGGTAAACCGTCATTGGGATCTTGCCTTTGNGTCCGAAAATGTATGATGAAGAGTTAAAAATGGGTGCGTTCAGAAATGTATCAGTATCTTTTATTTCTAAACTATATTTGATGCAAATGTCTTATTTACCCAACTAAGTTCCAATTCGACTTATAACCGTGGTTGCGTATATTTGACATTTTTATCAATTATAGTTTAGAAATAAAAAGAGACTGATGCTTTGGCTTGATGCAATTCTGAACGCACCCAATATATTTACGTGGTAGAAGTCAAGTAAGAAGAGATTGGGCATGACCAAACAAATCCCAAAGGCGTTAACTTAATTGTGTTGAATTACAATTGATAGACAAAATGTTCATTATTATCTGCCGTTTGCTCCCATCTAAATTCGAATATTAATTAACTGCTGGTGGAGCCGGTGGCGGCGGTGGTGGTGGTAAACCGTCATTGGGATCTTGCCTTTGCGAACGCCGTTTTGTATTTGTTAATTTCATAATCGATTCTGGTCTTATGAAATACATAAGCACAGCAAAGAGCATAAACATTGTCATCATAGTAAAATTGCTGCCCTCATTGCCATTGCCAGCCGTAGCAGTTTCGCGTACACGGCCAGATACTGCAAAAGGATAAGAAAGCCCGTTACAATTCTCAAGAAAATGAATGTGAAAATATTAAAAAAAAAAGCTTACCATCAATGCATTCCGTGTCGGTGCAATGATTTTGACTCTGGCGAATCTGTTAGAAATGAAGTTTAATGGATAAACTACATCTGTGAAAATATTCAATCATGTTTAAAAGTTTGCACTCACCATCGCCAAAAGACGTTGCATAGCATACTCATGCGACCACACGCATTCGCAACCATCGAATTCATCGCCCATTTTTGTTGTGCGTTGGCGTTTGTGGCGTTTTTTTTACTGCAGTTGTTCGATCAACTACATAAATATAAAACAAAAAAAGTAATAATTACCGCCGACAGTAACAATAAAAAAATATATATAGATATGAATATATGTAAACTGGGAGCTGTTTATCCAACTTGTTGCGATTTAAGTTCCCTAAACAAATATAAGTACATATGTACATACATACATAACTGACGTGTCCTAAGTATCCGATTAAATAAAATAAGTAAATTTATTTAAAATACGCTTAGTTACATACTTAAGTATGTATATATGTACAAGTCCTACTTAAAAATATCATTGGCTTGCAGAAGAAGGTTTAGATGCATATGTACATACAAAGAAAGATATTCAGGCAGGTTCTGCAATTCATTTCGGTTGAAATTCGCTCAGATGTGAATTGCAGAGTCTGCCTGATTTTTTTAAAGTAGCACCTATTCGAAATGTTCAAATTTTTGTATTTCTTGGGCGTAACCAAGGCACATTAAACAGGTAGTATCAGTAGAGCAAAAACAACATTTGCGTGTATTTTGTTGTTGCTTCTGGTATCGAAAGTGTCAAAAACTGTTCTGAATTTTTTCTTCTAAATCAAAGCGTGCCATGTGAAATACAAAAAATTATAAAAAATAAAAAATAAAAATTGGAAAAAATAAAAATTGATGCAACTTTCTTTCCTAGTAAATTTGTTTACTTCTCGAAGCATTGATCCATCCTTTGCAAGGCCCAGTAATCAGCGGTCGTGCTGCCGAGTTGGGCGAACGTTCCAAAAGCTGCTATTCAATCGCTTGTTTTGTATGGAAAAAGGTTTCACATGCAAATGGATTTTAACAATTCAGAATTTTTGTGAGAAAAAATTAAAAATATTTGACATTTTCGAGACCAANTAACTCTTCAGTAATAACAACTCCAACCAACTGACTGATATTTTTTTTAATTTTGCTTACTTGTCTCGTGTATAAAGTAATTAAAGCCTTTACCCACATTTCGTTTTTCTGAATACATATTAGCAAATGTAGCGCATATATGTATGTACACGTCTTCGTTTAACTGATAAAACGGTTTGTTGAATAGGAAAGGGACACATCAGAAAAAATACTTGATTTAACAAACAAGTGTTAATGATTGTGGTTTTAGTTGTTTGTTCTTTTGCATTTTTTGAATTTTCGCCTTATTTTAATTTGTTTCTCAACAAAAGATAAGCAAAACAAAATAAAATCGAAATACGCTCGTATTCACGTCAATGTTTAATAATGCTACAGGAATTTCCAACCTCAATTTTTACCAGTAAAGTATGAAAAATGGATTTAATGCATATCGCGCATTTACTTCAATAGTGTCACAACTCAAAAAAGCAACATTCGAGGAAACGGCTTTAAAGTTTTGAATTTACATATCGATGGTCCTGTGCAATAACGACACTATTCAAAACTCTACTACTGTTAAATGGCTCTTGTCTCTAATCCTTGTCTAATCCATTTCCAACCCTTACTAAAGTAAGCAGTAAGGATTGCTAAAGTAAGTGCAAAAGATTAGACACGGATTCGACATTAGGACATTGCCACTAAACAGTAGCAACAGTTTTAATCAGAAACGTGAACCGGATGAAAAAATTTGTTTGGTTCGGTTCAGCGGGTCGAACCGTTTTTTGCACTTTTGGATTGGTTCGCCAAAGCGGTTTTTTTGGTCTTTGAACCGGGGTTTCGGTTCGGTTAACGGTTCGAAAAACAAAAAAAGTTTAAGTGTCAAGTGTCAGGTGCAACAACGCGCAAGGTTAAGGGTATGAGATGGGTTGCCTTTACATTTGATATTGTCACATGGTAAACAAACATGATGGGTATTACCATGTTTACCCAAAAGAAAAAAAAGTGAGTACATTTATCTATTGAAAATTGGTTGAGACGAACCTTTCAATATTTATAGAAAGTGGTTCGGTTTTCGGTCGGATCAAACATTTGTGAAACATTTCGGTTCGGTTAATGGTTCAGTTAATTAATAGAAAAAAGCGGTTTTCCGGTTCAAAACCGGTTCGGTTCAAAACCGGTTCACGTCCCTGGTTTTAATTGTTTGAATTGTGTCGTTATTGCACAGGACCATCGATATGTATACTCCCATAGTAAAAATTAATACATATTTTGTTATAGCGAAATACTGGTAATCGATACAGCTTTGAATTTTGACAACACATAGAAGAAAAGGTAGCGGCAATTTCTGCACATTTAGCTCGATATTTTATTTTTGGAGTTGTGATACTATTGAAGTAAATGAGCGATATATGAACTCATATGTACATATGTACATATGTGTGTACATACATACATACATACTCAGTAAGTATACACACACATATATATAGATGCATATACCCTTGTGGTCAACTAATTAAGTTAGTAACATTTTAACCAGTTTAGTTTTATTATATATTTTTGTATGTGTTTATTTAATTTTTATTATTTCCTTATAAAAGTCTATAGACTGCTATAGCAGCTCATTATATAAACCATTTACTTCAATACAAAACTTGAGTTAATCATGCGAAATTACTGCTTCATTTTCAATGTTGTTAAAAATTCCATAGATGTATCGATTACTAGTATTCCATTTTTTAACTCGGGTTTTGCTTTTTTGAGTTATGACACTATTGAAGTAAATAAGCGATATTTATAACAAGAACCATATAAATCCACATTTCACTTTCGCAGACGGGGCTTAAAAGAAAGTTCGAGCATACTTAAAATAGAAGAAAATAAGTAAAAATCAGGCAAGCGTAAACAGCCTCAATGATTTTTGTTCAAAGTTTAACATGTGGAGTGCTCGTTATAAAAAAAAGTAATGAACTTTAAATAATCATAAATAATCAAAGGAAAAATAGCAAAAACTGGTCAAAATGTCGCTAACTTAATTAGTTGGCACCAAGTGTAAATATATCACTTGAATAAACAATTTTCTGTACATACATATGTATGTATATATGTATGTAGCACATTCGTTTGTTTTATAAGACCATTTATTTGTTTTGAGTTCATTTTTGTATATGTCTGATAAGGCTATATATGCTGTTACTTTAGCTCTGTTTATTTTAATCCTGAGTAAAAAGGTCCCAGTGCGAATTTCTGTTTCAAAAAGGAAATAACCCTACCTGGCATCATAAGTATGTTCGGGCTACGTAATAAACCCCAATATTGCAGCTAACATTTAAAAAATGGGTAGATAAATGAAACACATCATTTGAAGTCACACAATTCGAAATTATAGTTTAGCTCATCTTCTGTAACTAATACAATTCCACCTAATGCAACAGAATTACAAAGTCGCAAGGCGAACCATGTTAGAACGATTAATATGAAAAACAAATTACGTAACCGGAACAACCTGGAGTATATCTGGCCAAGGACTGTCACTCCAGCAACACTCCCCAAAATTTCTTTGATGAGTTGTTTATGCTGTTACAACAACAATTTTATAATATAATTAAGTACAAGCAATTAAAATCTTAAAATAGATCTCTACATAATTAAACTTACGATAATTTACGTAGGGACTGGCGCAACCTAATTTGATTCAAGTTAATACTTTTAATGATTTAAGTATAGCTGCCATAGAACATCAAAATTTCACTCGTTTTAACAGAACAAGAATTCCACAATGGTAAACGGCTGGAGTGTCAGTTCCTGGCCCGGTATATGTATGTAGATCTTAGTCGTTCTTTTTGCGCAGACCCGACCGGTGTGGGAACGTCGCTAGACTATGAATATGAGCAAGCATTACGCAGTCAATTTCTTACTGTATATTTGCTATTGCCTATCGTCATCAATAAATCATAGATCCAAATCGCTTAATTTGTTTGCTGGTACTACTACTAAAAATGTGCAAATTACACATTTAATATTTCACGAGTTTTTCATATCAATAATAGAGTTTAATAATAAATGAATATCATTTAAATATTACTTGCCTCTCATTTTCAACTCAATTCAAAATAAAGCGATTCTGTTTGAAGCCAATTATTTAAAGATTGCTAGTTGCTTACGACCTTCGAATTTACATACGTATGTATGCATACTCCCATAGTAGGTAAAAATGAATACCATATAAACATTTTGGCGTACGTTCGAAAATAACCTTCAATATCCAATACGAATATCGAACTGGAACGAACTCATAACCAACCTTAGTTTTCCAACGTTCCTAGTATATTGGAAATACATTCGAGATGGGTTCGAAAAAAATGAAAGCCATAGTAACAAGAGAGGAAGTGAAATCTAGCTCATTTTCTAAGGGAAATATCATGATTCAATAATAATAATAATAATAATAATAATTGAATCATGGGGAAATATAAGACAATCACTCTCTCTTATTAAAATTTTAATTCGATAATGCGCTGGTTTTCGAATTCATAACGAAGGAAAAAAACATTGGATAACGAAGGTTCCGTTTTGCTGGAGAATGGCCTAGTTCTCGAATCGAATACTAACCTATTCGACATTCGTTATCGAAGGTGCGACTAGAAAAAAATGTTAGTTTTCCGATCATTTTCGAATTGTTAATCAAGCCCAATGTTTATTGCGTAGTTACATATCGCTACTTTAATTCACAAAGGCCCTAACCAACACTTTTTGTAACTTTTACCGTAGATGTACGTGGATTATGTGTTGCCGGAGAAGTGGGGCAGAACTTCTTTATGCGTAGGCAGCCTTCGGCCGCGCTAAAGGATTATAGCCCTTACTACTTAGAATTCTCCTTTCTGTGTTGCCGGAAAAGTGGGACAGAACTGCTTTCTGTGTAGGCGGTCTTCGGCCGCGCTTAGGGATTATAACCCTTACTACTCAGAATTTTCCTTTCTGTGTTGGCGGAGAAGTGGGTAAGAACTTCTTTCGATGTAGTTTTTACCGTGGATCCACGGTAAAAGTTACCATGGTGCGTGTAAGTAGATACTCCGAAAAATGTATTCACATATGCCGAATTTCCAATAAAAAGATAAGCCATAATAAAGAATGTTTGCTATTATTGTCCTCGTCACCCTACGTCATATTTTTTTATAGTTGCGTTCCAGATGCTTCACGATTTGCAGGTTTTTACAGGAAGCCGTTTCAGGTGACCACCTACCTTAAAGTTTATTATTGGAGAAAACAGCTGTTCTTGCAAATCTTGTAAAACCTGCAAATCGTGAAGCATCTGGAACGAACTCTATATGAGAAGCAAAACTAATAATTTATTTTAAACGTTCAAAGACTTATAAAACTCTACAAGTTTTGGAAAACATCATTAGGAACTTTCTAAAATATGTCGACTACGTATCAAGTGTTGGTTCAATGCATTGTCGTATTAATATTCCTTTTTTAAAACAAAAAAGCATTGCTTACAACATTAGGTATACCTTCTATATATTACATGTTTGTAATAGTCATATAAA
The DNA here is from genome assembly GCF_001687245.7 of Rhagoletis zephyria. Lineage (NCBI taxonomy): Eukaryota > Metazoa > Arthropoda > Insecta > Diptera > Tephritidae > Rhagoletis > Rhagoletis zephyria. Next base: position 15,552 of record NW_016169391.1, read on the forward strand.
TCCAGTTTTAGTCACCTGCTAGGAAACATATGCACATGCATACATATGTATATCGGGAGTATTTCACTTGCACAATTTCTTTTTTACCTCTTTTAATAGCCTCAAATTTAGCTGCAGTATCGATTGGGTGGTTTTCCAGTTGCTCCTCCAAGCCTACGTTTTTAAATCCAACTTGATTCCTTCACAGTAAGCTGATGCAAACTCTTCAATTACACGTACCAATGATTTTCCGTTTTCCTTCAGTATTCACAAAATTTTCGCTAATTTTATACTCCCTAGATTTGTGAAAAAATTATCACAAATTTACGATGTATGTGTCCAAAAGCAAAGGAAAACAAAACAACAAACCCTGAAACCTTTTTGCGAAAGAAAAGAAAATGAGGAAATACGAAATATTAGTTTAGAGTTGCCTCGTCCACCAATTATTTAAAACGATTGTTAAGACATCGATAATAAATATCCTTAATCGATGCATTACATTTTTTATAAATTTAACGTTGTGAACTAATGATTACTTAAAGTATTCCTCAGTAACGATTTGAAAAAAGTTCCTCTCCGAGTCAGTTAAATACTCGTTAACGGCATTTAATGAACATTAAAGTTAAGTAAAGAAAACCCTTTACTAAACTCTTTAACGCATGATTTTGAAATTTTTTGTTTGTTTCCAATTAATTTCAATTTCGATAACGTTGCTGTAACAGTGGCAATGGCCCAGTGAGCAGAGCACTTTTAGTGCCATTCGCGAGATCCGAGTTCAATCCTCGGCTACGGTTTTTTTTATTTTTTAATAAATTTTTTTTCTTTTAATTTGTAAGTNAAAGTATTCCTCAGTAACGATTTGAAAAAAGTTCCTCTCCGAGTCAGTTAAATACTCGTTAACGGCATTTAATGAACATTAAAGTTAAGTAAAGAAAACACTTTACTAAACTCTTTAACGCATGATTTTGAAATTTTTTGTTTGTTTACAATAAATTTCAATTTCCATAACGTTGCTGTAACAGTGGCAATGTCCCAGTAAGCAGAGCACTTTTCGTGCCATTCGCGAGATCCGAGTTCAATCCTCGGTTACGGTTTTTTTTTTATTTTTTAATAAATTTTTTTTCTTTTAATTTGTAAGCTTTATTGTTCAAAAAATAAATATTTTTTTATGTTAAGAAACTTTTTTGATTTAGCTTTTTTCATTTGTCACTTTCATTTTCCCAAGTTTTTAGTTTTTCTTATAAAAAAAAATATTTTTTAATTTCGTTTAGTGTAAAAAAAATGTATTATTAACGATAAATAGAATAACGCTATTCCTCTCGTTAGCAGATCTTTCAATTAGTCATCCGCAATACATAAAGGAGCTTTCAAGATAGTTGCAGGAATATAAAGACTTTTATCTTTCGAAGGACTGAGATGAGTTGAAAGACAGATGCCAGAATTGCACTGTTAGTGGTTTGGCTTTTTTTAGCAAACAGATTGTAAAATTTAAATGAAATAAAAAGTTTCCTTTTTAAAAAATATTGTAGAATTTATAAATAAAATAAAATTAGATTAAAAAAGGAAAAAAAATAAATAAAATAAGTTTTTAAAAATTTAACAAGAAAATAAAATAAATAAAAAAAAGGAAAAATAAAATTTCCCTGCCGTAGGACCCGAACTCGGATCTCCCGAATGGCACGCCAGTGCTCTGCTCACTCAGCCAATGCGACTGTTGAGGGAGTGCGCAAAAAATGATATAAGTACTTATTTGATTTCAAACTGAACGAAAAAAGAGAATGATGCCACACAAAGAGGCCGAAACTGGAGTCATACTTAAATTTTTCATTTCATAATTTTTGACTCTGAGAGGAAACATTAATTAACTGATTTAACGATCATTAGTTAAGTGCCTGTTAGAGCTAATTTAAGGAACGTTTCTGAGTGCGGCTGTAAGACCCTAAAAGTTAAAAAAAAATTTAAGTTTAAAATCATAAAATTTATTTAGTCCCCTTTCAGAC
>NW_016169392.1:0-17529 GCF_001687245.7 Rhagoletis zephyria
AAACATGCCCTTGTAACATCAAACACATTTTGCACCGTGCAAGGACAACATTTTTTTGGTAGAAACGAAATCACCATTAAATAATCTACCTCGTGATTAAAATGTTTCGAAGTCTGGGATCTGCGGCATAAAGTCCAAGAAAGAGCTGATTCTGGATGCTGCCTTCAATACTTATGAAAAAGCTAAAGCAGTAGGTTTGCACTATGCAACAAAAAAAAATCCTGTATAACATATTACAAGAAAAGAAACAATAAAAGTACTCTAAATTTGATAGGTTTGCTTCATTTCTGCTTTACAAAAAAAAAAAAAAAATGAAAAAACAACAACAATTTTAAAACCGAGCTGCCTCAATTACGAAGTGGTTCTAATTTGTCAACTTCTACTGTATTGTTAATTATGTATGCCGATGAATATTTATGTCGATAAATATGTGTATCGATAAATGTGCATATCGATAAATATGTATAGCTCTCGGTAAATATGTATGTATATCGATAAATATGATATATCGACAAGTCTGTACGTATGTGGGTAGAGATATCAATATTTATAGATAGTGTGTTCGATAAATTCATCGAAATTTATGGATAATATATTGATCGATAACGCTAATGCATACACATATTTCTGTGGTACTGCTACAAAAATGTAACTCTCTCTCTCTGAGCTCTTTTTTTTAAATTTACTCATATGTACACACTTTTTGTTTTATGTAAAAAAGTAGTATTTTTTTCGATTTAACTTGAGCACTTTTTTTAGCTTTCGCCTGACCATTATATCCTACACACTTCATGGCTTAATGATGAATGTAGCTCGTCGTTTACTATGTAAACTTTTGAGTACAGCTGTCTGCTTTTGTCACTTCTACAGTCTATGATATTATTTAGCTTGCTGTACTGCGTACCTTAGTATATCCAGCAGTAAATGCAGCCTTAAAATGCTTTCTAACTTACATATACATATATGTATAAGCCGTTCACTTGTCTTTTCATGACTATCTCTTAGCGACAAGGATGTGTAAGGCTGCAGACTTGCTACCTCATTCACGTTTGTTCGCTCCTTGAGTACATACATTTGTACATAATTTTTCTCATTTAAAAGTTGTTTCTTGGCTCCCCCTCAGCTAACGCTGCCGCTCAGTGCTCCGTGGTCTTTTTGTTCGTTTGTTGGTTTTTGCAAAATGGACTTATTTGCATATTTACCTGCATGTTTTTGCGCTTTGATGCTTTTGTAATGGATGTACAGTTGTCCACAAAATAATAGGAGTGGGATATTTTAACCTGTTTTGGCTATTTGTCTTTAGTTTATTTAATGTTTCGTATTTTTTTGTAAAAGCCTAGCTGGTAATACAACAAACACCATATAAATTTACATTTTCAAGTTTGTACAAAAATTATAAAAATTCTGCAAATTTTCACCAAAATTTCAAACTATTTAACCAGAATCTTTAGAAAATATGTTGGTATGCAGTTTTGTAGCCCATTCAATTCTAGTCTGAAGAAGTGCAAGTTTCAAGCTGCTAAAAAATTCCGTTGATTTTTGGCAATTTTTTTTGCTGGCACTGTCCCCATATAAAAGAAAATTGTCGAACATACTTTGTATGGAAAAAACGTGAAACACCTTCAACCGAAAAAATTCTCAAAAATCAACGGAATTTTTTAGCAGCTTGAAACTTGCACTTCTTCAGACTAGAATTGAATGGGCTATAAAACTGCATACCAGAATTTTCTCTGAAGATTCTGATTAAAAAGTTTGATATTTTGGTGAAAATTTACAGAATTTTAATAATTTTTGTACAAAGGTTGAAATCTGAATTTATTCGTTGTTTGTTGTATACCCAGCTTGACTTTTGTATAAAAATAATAAACATTAAATAAACAAAAGACAAATAGCAAAAACTTACCAAAATAACGCACTCCTATTATTTTGTGGACCACTGTACATATAAGCGCCCGTCAACCCACACGCCCTTATACGTACATATATATGTAGGTGCTTGCATGGAATGAATGCCTTGGCTTTCGCTTCGTCCACGCTCATTAATTTTGAACTTGAAAATTTTGTTTTGCATACAGAGTCATAAATTTGCTTTTCAACTTCTCGCGCTAGCCACCACTCCACATGAGCAAATACATGTTCTTTTTGAGTGTTTGTTGTTGTGTTGTTTATGTCATTGTTGACATGTTGTTAATTAGCATATTTTACTACTATCACAACACACCATTACTACAAACCGCGTAGAATTCCAGCCGCCAGCGGGCGCCAGCCACCAACTGCGTCAGTCAAACGCACATCCATATGTACATACATATGTGCATGATACACTGCAGATATTCACTTGCATCAGTTTTTGTGGCCGAGAACTTTGCTGCCTCGTAGTTTGTAAATTTTCTGTGCAATTTGCCATGCCAACGCAGCTAGTTACATACATATGTACATATGTATGTACGAGTGTAAAATGAAAACTGACCATTCATGATTGTTGCTGCTCGTTGCTTGTTCGCTTGCTGACCCACCTAGTGTGTAATAAATGTTTGTTGCATTCATATTAGCGTTGGCGACGGCGTCCCATTCTTGAGTTGCCCTCTAAGTGGTACATACGCCCTCCTCCATTTTGCCTTATACATACAAATATACTACATAGGTATGAGGTATGTATGTATGTATGCATCTCAGTGTAACACATATCAATCTTCAACCGCTGTCTCAGCATGTTGCAACGCAGTGTTGTTGCTCTAGCCGCTTCTGCTATTGCTACTTGCCACTACTGCCCACAGTGCACTGCCGCCACTACTTCTGCGACTGCTTAGCTTCCTTTTTGTTTCTTGCTTCAGCAGCCTTGCTGTCGCAATGATTTGTTATCCTGGTTGCAGCAGCTGCAATTCACTCGATTTGTTGATTTCTTCTTATTTTTTAGTTTATTTTTATTTATTTGTTTGATTTTGAGTTGCCACTGTACGCACACGCGGCCTATTGCATTGCGTGCTTTCTGTTTATGTTTCTTCACTTATCCATGTTTAATTTGTTTATATAGACACTTCATGGCCTTGGAAGCTATCGAGATTAGCATCAACACGCTCACACTTTGTTCGTCGTCGTCGTCGTCGTCGTCCGTCGTCCGTCGTTGTCGTCGTGAACGTTCACATAGTAGCGCGCGCGCCAAATAAACAAAAAGGCAGAAGCAATTTATCTTTTTCTTTACTTTTTCCCCACTTTTATCGCTGCTGCTGCTATTCACATTTACCTACATTTTATGATAATAGCCGATGTTGTTATCCGTTTTTGTTGTTATTGAAATTGCTGTGTTGAAATAGCACTCTGCTGCTGCCTGCCTGCCTGCCTTCCCACCGGCCCGCCCGCTTGCTGTAATGTTCTTCCTCCTTCTACTAAATTTACTCATTTTATTGCCTGCAAGCCTGCTGTTGTGCAACTGCTTTATTTCGCCTGCCATACAACCCGTCATTGTTTACTTATTCTCACTTCGATAAATCATTTAGGGGGCCATATGGACGTGGAGCTTTAAGTAGTGCGCTTGTGATTGACCTTAAACTTTAATCGAAAGTGGTACGTGCATATTTATTGAGAAAACAAAAAAACGGAATGCGAGTGCGTACTTTGAATTAAATGGAACTTCTCCACTTTGTTCATCACTTTATTATTGATACTATTTTCCGGTAGCAAAAAGCGAGTTAGTTCTTCTGCCAAGCTAGATGAATGCTTTTGGATGAGGTTTTTCATTTTTAAAAATGCTAAGATGAAATGCTTCGATTGCTTTCGGGACTTTTCTCGGATTTTTTTGATACCGCTTTTTCATAAACTTTCGGGCTTCTGCGTGTTTTACTCTTCAGAAATTCTGGAGAACATTTTAGGTATTTTCAGGATTGCGCGGTATTTTTTGTCTTTTATATGTAGTCAGAGTTTTTCGAAGGTTTTTTAAACACATGTTTGAAAGTATTTCCAATTCTTTTTTGGGAAGTTTAGGCTTTTTGGAATATCTTCAAGATTTTTTTCCTAGTTTTTTTCATAAAATTTTCACACTACTTTTAATATTTCGGAAATTTTTTACAATTTTTTCTGAGTTTTTCGAAATCTTTCTGAGTTTTTAGAAATCTTTCTGAGCTTTTAAAATGTTTCCGAGTTTTTATAAATTTTTCTAAATTAAAGAAATTGTTAAAATTTTATAATAAATAATTAAAGAAATATTTATAATTTTATATTAAAAAATATTTCGGAGTGTTAAGAAACATTTTAGAGCATTAAAAAATATTTCGGAGTAAATATTTAGAAATATTTCGCAGTGTTTTGAAATATTTCGCAGTGTTTTGAAATATTTCGCAGTTGTTAGAAATTTTTCTGTATTGAGAGTTTTTCCAAATTTTTTTGTTCAGAGTTTTTCGGCGTTTTTAGAGATTGATAATATTTCGAAGCTTTCAAAGTATTTCGGAAGTTGTAGAAAGTTTTTGGAGTTTTGTTCAACAAGTATTTAGTACTTTCCGGATTTTTTTTTTAACTTTTCAGAGCTTTTAAAGTTTTTTCAGCGCTTTTTTTGAATTTGTCGGAGTTTGCAGGAGTGTTTAGAAACGTTTTGGAGTTATAGAAATACTTTGGTTATAAAAAATATTTCGGAGTTTTTAAAAAAATATTTAGGATTTTGTTTAGAAACATATCAGTTTTTAGATTTTTTCGAAATTTTTTAGTAAAATATTTTGGAGCTTTTACAAATATTTCGGATTTGTTTATAGAAGTTTCAAATTTTAAGAATTTTTTCGGAGCATTTTAGTGAAATATTTCGTAACATTTCGAATTTTTTTTTTAGATATTCGAAATTTTTGTAACTTTCTTTGGGCTATTTCCGGAAATTGTTGAGCTTTCTTGGTTTTCTTTCAGGAACTTAGACAGTCTTAATCAGATCGAAAATTTCGGACCCATCTTATAAAAAGGATATACATACTAACGGAGATACAATACGGTATATTTACATTACGAATTTTAATTTGTAACTGTAAACTGTAAATGCTACTGCGATGTAGCGCTTAGTCGTGGTAACAGTAAGTTTGGCAGCGATATAGAGGATCTGAAACTCTCAGAGGAAGCGAACGACCTCAAAAAACACAAGAGAAAAACGAGATTTGTAGAAGCCCCGACACTCACACTAAGGGTGAGCCTATTTTAGATTTATTATTGAGCAGCGACTTAGTGATTTTGAACGAAATTGGAAAACGTGACGTCAGCTAAATATATATCTTACAACACATAATTTGGTTATAGTTACATTATTGGGTTGTAGTTACCAAATCATGCGTTGAGAGAAATATTTTTAGGTGACTTTTTTCTGGGTGTAGGCACAGGGTTCTGTAATGATTTCATTCAGAATCCTTATATAAGATTATATGAATCTATTCCAAAACGGAATAGAGATCAGTCATCTAACATCTACTGTTTATTCGTCAAAAACTGCAAACCTTTTTATGATTGCTCTGCTTATGGCTTAGGATTTGCCAAGCTAGTGTTCATACAAGATTTACGTATCAACTGAAATTTGGCGGAATTAATGCCACTCCAATATGTTTTAGTTGTGTATTCGTTTAGAGACCATCCAATCTAATACAGCTTCTTGATTTATGATAGCCCACCACTTAAACAAAGACGTTGAAGTGAATCATAGTTGTGTTTTTGTTTACCAATTAGTTATTGGCCCACTCCTCCGTCTGTTTGCTAGGCATAAGCTTAAGCTTTTAATTTATGGTTCTTTGCTTATTCATAATTTCTCGTTTCAAGGAGAACATATAACGATAAAAACTTCTCTTTCGTGGCTTGTCAGCACTGGTGTTAATTAAACAGAAAATTTAATGAAATGTGAGCGAAAAAAGTACCAAATATTGCAGCTTTGTAGGACTCACTTATTCGTACCGCTTAGGTGTCATTGCTGTTGAAATTCTTTTTTTTCATTTTTCTCTGGAAAGCAAATGTACACTACTTTATCAGAACTAAGTCTCTGCATTTACCGCTTTCAATTCGATTAATATTTTCAAAGGATAGTTTTGGAAAATATTTTAAAATTTTCGAGTTGTTCTCACATTCCTAACATATGTATGACGGAAGTAGCTGTAGTTCAGGTGCTCGTAAAAAATATATATATCTTGCTAGAAAGAACTTAGCTTAGTCTGAAGTTTAGATTGAGATCCGATGGTTCGAGAAAGCAACATGTACACTACAAGTCTTAAAATACTAAGTAAAATCTAAAAGTATATATTTATACGAAGATGAGTATGAGTATGAGTATGAGTACGGTGTATGGTTAAAGTATGGGTGTGAAGGCAAATAAGTATGAAAACGAAGCCGAGTCTAAGTGCAGATACGATCTGAGTGAGATTAGATATTAATGGAATAAATACATATTTATATGAAGTATGAATATAACTACGAGAATGTGTATGGTTATAAGTAAGGGTTAAAAAGTTAGTAAGGGGATAAAAGTATGATGATGAGGAGAAGCCTGGGTACGTATACGAGTTTGAGTGGGAGTCTGAGCAGGAGTTGGAGTCTGTATGAGTGCTAGTCTGAGTATGAGTATAAATCTGATTATAAGTATGTGTATGAACATGAGTATGAGTACGAGAATGAATGTGTATATAAGTAGACAGGAGGATAAGTATGAGTATGGATATGAGTGGATATAAGCACGAGTTTGAGTCCGAGTGTGCGTATGAGAAGATACATATGAGCATGATTTTGAGTCTGAGTATAAGTATGAGAATAAGTATGAGTATGAGTATGAATTTAAATATGAGTGTGAATATGAATTTGAATGAGAATATAAAGTTTCGATAAGTTAGAGGTGCATATGGAAAAAGCCAGATTTAATTCATAATCGGAGTATTACAGCAGGTCATTCCTACACACCATAAATTGGAGGAGAGGCTCCGTAAGATACTTACCAAAATCAGTGGGCGTCAAATAACTATTTAATTTTTTGAATGGCTATAATAACTAATTTTGCGCTTTAGCATTCTTTAAATTGGATGACTGTACGTACAATAGCACTACATACATACACATTTATGTGTTTCACATTGAAAATAGCGCAAGTGTGTACCGAATATCCCGCTGAAAAGTAAAAAAAAAAATATACCAATTTAAAATCGAGCTGAAGTCAATTTACTTTGTTGCGCTCTACAGGAAATACCAAAGAATTTTTGCCTTCACACGTTTAGTCCGTATTCGCAGCAGCTAAAGTACTTAAGCTGCAAAGTAATAAAATTGAAATAAGTTTTGTGCGCTTTGCTGCCTGCCTGCTCTTGGGCGCCACTGTGGCTCTCGCTGTGATGATCATATTACTTACGAGCTGTGCGCCAGCAACTTGATGCTCCGTCACAGCTGCCACAATATATCAAAAACAAAAAAGGAAACAGCAAAATGTATAACTTAAAAACTGGTAAACTTTTTGCTGATGCAAATTTAAATGCAGCTTAAATACGTAGCCCCTGTATTGATGTGACTGCTGCTGCTGCTGCTGTTGTTGCTTATTTAAGTATGTAGATGAATGAGTTTTATTTTTGCTGTAATGAGTTTTTAAAAGCTTTGCACACTATTTAGCTGCTATGTAGTTCAACAGTTATGCAATCTTTATAATTTTCCGGGAACCTTTTTTAAAATATTTTTTGTTTTTTGTCAGCAATGGCGCATGAAAAACTAAATATTAATGGTCCATTTGAAAATCTACATTATTACGACGCTTTTATTTTTTATTATTATTTAATTTTGTTTAATAGTCAAAAGAGTTCAGGGAGTTCATTTGCTTAATGCTGCTAATCTACTTTGTATTTCCGCCTATAGCAATCGCATGTATTTGGCATCTGTTGGAGGCTGATCATTCGCTGCTGCATCCGCTCGTTTGACCTGCATTTCATTTAGTTTGTTATAAATACGCAAAATTCGATTGAATTTAACGCGAGAATAATTTTGCGTAGCATGAATTCTATGAAATTTGTTTACAAGTGAATAATTTATTTACTCCGCGAAATCGGCCAGATCGTTTACGTCTGTTCCACAAAGTAAAAAAAAAATAATATTTGAATTTTAAGCAAACATTTAGTTGTTTTTCTCAAAGGTTTGCAATAAATAAACACTAATGATATTCGAAGCTCTCAGGTATTTATATTCCAAGTTAGGTTAAGATATTCTAGAGGGTGCAAAATTCTGGATATCATTCATCAGTTGAATGACTAAGTGATATGTGCACATTTTACTTGCTGCAAACCCTAGTACTCTTTAAGACGGAACTCGTCTTATTCACTAGGAACACAACTCATGCGACTCTCCTCTCAGACCTTGGTAAGTACTAGGTCTTGATTCCAGACAAAAAGTGGCTATCGAAGCCTAACATTTAGGAAAAATTTATTAAACAATCATGGGTTCTCTACTGCTGTAGAGGAGCAACTGGTAAGAGATGGGGCCACTTTCATAAAACAATGTTTTCTGACTCTATTACATGAAATACTGTTTTACGGAGTCTCGTCTGGCAGCATGAAGCTAGTCAAAAAGCTACATCGGGTATAACGGGTCTTCCTCATTTATGTCAGTGGGCACTAACGACCATACCTACTCGTCATAGATCGTACTCGCTGTGAGTTTTAGGAGCACCGGATGTCTCAGGATATGCACACTGTAACATTCTCAGAGGCCTCGGTGATAACACAGATCGCTGCATGGCTCTGGTGTCCTCTACGCACCCCGCCACTAGGTTTGAGTGGATGGCAGGCAGTGAGTGGAAGGGGGCACCAGTGAACTTTTACATGGTTTAGGTCGAAACTTGACGGAGAGTCACTGGAGTGGTGTTTTGCAGAATACTCTACATCCAACCTTAAATTTATACTTTTAGGTAACTATAGTGTTAGTCAGGCATGAAACAGGCCTGACATGACTATATCCAGATGGTTTCGTGTCAGCTCAGTGACCGCTGGGCGACAGCCATGACTTTCTAAGCGAATGTAGGCCGGATGCGGTGAAAAGTCTGAGAGTAGTGAGACTAACATTACACGTCAAACCTTTACTGTCGCAAGTTCTTGGAAGATCTCAAAACTTCCACTAAAACTGGTCAGATTTTGCAAGACTGAGGTGTTAACGCTGGCGCACATCGTTATTCGCTGTAGTTTATCAGTTAGTGTAGTGTTTAAGCAATCATCTTAAATAGACAGTTATTGCAGTGATCAGCTCTTTATTCGACCAAATTTCCTACCGGCGAAGCATTTCTTCGGGTTTGGAAATACGATATATGTAGTCGAATGGGTTTTAATCACGAGAATATCCTGGGTGGAGTAGCAGTTCGTATCCTTGTGGACAATATTCACTTTTGTTTTGCATATTCGTCGAAATTCACGAGGTCATCTGCTTGCGTTGGCTATCAAATACAAATTAACGGACACAGTTTGCTCAAAATTTCACAGTAGGCTATTAACAGATGTCAAGAGCAGGGTTGCATTTAAAGTTACTACACGGAAAATTCATAAAGTCATTGACTTATCAAACTGCTCCCGTACTTTCATGCATTTCGTCAGCTGTCGCTCCACATCATACTGACATACATATTTATGTACGTACAGTGAGCGGCAAAATTAGGCATACCCTGACGTTTTGACGATCTTATTTGTTTGTATGTTCTATATCAAATTTTTCTTATTTTTTTTTTATAAAAATATAGTTCATTCAATTGTAAAACCACAATAATCATATTTGTTTTAAATGTCATACAAAACTCGTGGAAAATGGAGCAAATTTTCAACGAAATTTAAAATTCTTCAATTTGATTTAAAAAAAAAAATTTTAGTGTGCAATTTTCAACTCGCTTCTTTTATATAAAAAGTGTTCATGCGTTATATGGGAAAAGATCTCAAAAATCAGTGGCAATTTTAGCGCGTTGAAGCTTGCACTTTATTATACTAAAATTTAATGGGATATAAAACTGCATACTCAAAATCAGTCCAAAAAAATGAATTAAAGAGCTGGAAACTTCCATTAAAACTTCTGTATAAAATAAAGAAAAAAATAATTGATTCACGTGGTTTTTGCTGTTGAATGAACTACATTTGAATAAAAAATAAACAAAAAAAATGGCATGGATAATAAAAATAAAAAGAAATCGTCAAAACGTCAAAGTATACTTATTTGTGACGCTCACTGTACGTACGCACATATAGAAACATATACATATTACAGGCGTTGCTGTGCTACGATGCTACTTCTTCCAACTCTCCATGTCAAGCAATTAAACTTCAGTTCAATTGAATTTTCGGTGCAAATAAAATAAATGTTCTTTGTTTTTAAACTCCTTTATACACTTTGCATTGAAGTGTCATTAATTATAGTCTTAGTCAGCGCCATGCCGTCACCTGTCGGTAATTTGTCACTTCCGTCTTCCTGTGTGTGTGTACGTTCATGTGATGTGACCAACACTTCGAACGGAATTGATATATGCAAATAAAAAATTACATTCATATGGCTACAAACGCACATGCATACAATACATTGTATTAAAAAAAAAAAAAACTTTTTGCAAATGCAATCCATTCTTATGTCAGCGATAAAGAAAATCGTCAACAGCTACCAAGTAAAGGATAAAAGTTGTACATATATATGTATGCAGTACGGAGCCCCAGGAGAAGCCATGTGGATGGTAAAATGCTGCACACAAGCATACTTACCCACATATATTTGTAGTAAATGTACGCGACAGGCGTCAATACGCGAAAACGTTAAGGCAACAATCAAACTTCACCTTCAACAACACACAGCTGTGAATTGGCAGTTGTTGAGAAGTAAAAAAAAAATAACAAAATACTTGCGCAGAATTCTCTACTTGCCACAATGGAAATTTAAATTTAAACTGTCAAGCAATCGCTCAAACTGAAATTCGCAAGTTGCAAACTTGTCAGCTGAATTTCATTTGCGGCATTTCAATGCGTCTGCATTCGAGAACTACATACTTACATACAGAAAATGCAAAAATGGTAGAGAGAAAAAAGTTTGCAAGGTGTGAAGCGAGCCGTGTGCGAGGGTGAAATGTAGCGAAAATGTTCGCACATGTGTCGTTGTTACCATTGTCAGTCACATTATAGCCTGATATCAGTTGTACACACATAAGTATGTATGTAGTTACCTTAGCTAACATCAGCAACTACATAACTATGCGCTGCATAAATTTGGCAGTACCGTGTATATTTCTTTGTATTTACAGTCAGCGTCAAAAATATGCATACCCTCACGTTTTGACGATTTTATTTATTTATATTTGCCATACAAAATTTTTATTATCTATAATCTATACATTTATATGAAATAAATAGATTATATAGATAATTTTTGTCTCTCTTTGGCTCCCAAAGATTTTAATAATTTTGTTTTTTTTTGTTAAAGTGAAGCATTTGTGAAAAACAACTAAGTAGCGTACTTGGTTTTTTTGTTGTATTCTTGGAGATAAACAACCTTTTTTTAGGGTAAAGTTATGTGCTCGCGAAGATTGGTTCTTGCCTTATATGAAACTGCAAAAAATTGATTCTTGTGTGGAAAATATAAATTAACAAAATCGCCACAACGTCAGGGTATTCATGTTTTTGACGCTGACTGTATGTATGTATGTATGTAAACATTATCTTACTTCGGCCGCGACTCGACCATATGTTGTTTGTTAACCGCCTGAGTGACTGACGATGACGATGACGTTGACGGTAAAGGCAGCGTCGACAATGACGGCTGTTACTACAGCTGCTTGGTTGGCAGTTAAGTGACTATGTATAGTCATTCGCCCTTTGCGCTCCTTACACAATTGCTTCCAGATGCGTAGGTGTGCTTGCCGCTAGCAGTGTAGTTAGTTGCTGGTAGCGAGGGCGCTGGCAACAGCAAACAAGCCATACTAAGGAACGCATGTGATTATGTTAATTTCAAAATGATCGCCGTAATTCGCATTCTACGCGCCAGTGAATCTTCACCACCACCAACTCAATTTGAGAATGTTCCACAACCTCTGTCTGTCGTAGCATACAGTGTTTTAGAATGGTTTGGAATGTGGAATCATCTTCTTGTGACCTTCGGATCCGGATCTTCATTGCTTGCAGTATTTTTTCCTAAAAAAAATTTCGTGAATCACAGGACAACTATTAGCATGTCTATATTGATAGAGCACGAGGTATGATAGTTAGGAAAATTAAAAGCTAGGGCCAATGCCAATGCCATCATGTTTTATAAATCGAAAGCTTGTATGAAAATATCCTTTATAAAGCTCCTTAAAGTTATTTTATTTTTATGAATACAGCCATAAGATTATGATTAGAAGGTTAAGGTTAAGAATACGTTTGAGAATGAGGCTAAGATTAATATTAAGATTAAAAGGAGGATTAAGGTTAAGATTTCTATACCGATTCTGATTGAGATTGAAATTAAAGTTAAGATTGATGATTTAAAAGGACGAAAGTAAAAAATACTAGTTCATGCGGTTGAAAAATATCGGACAAGCTTTTCGCCACTCCTTATGTGGACTGGTTGATCGGCATATTAGGAACGTGATTCTTCGTGATCGCGTGTCGGGGGTTCAAAATGCTTACATCAAGGGTAGGTCGGTCGGGACCGCCCTGCACACAATTGTGAGGTCGACGGAGGACGCCTTCATATATAAAGACCTCAAGTGGTATCACAAAGGGCCAACTTCCACTGTCTAAGTGAGCCCCTTTTAAGCCACCTAACCGTAACCCAGTTTAGACTGGGGGTGATCCTCATAGCAGACGTTCTGTACAGCTAGTTAACAGAAAATATTTTTACACATTACCCACATTTTAATAGCTTCCAACCCACTGTACCACGTAAATTTCAACTTATTCGATGACTGTTTACTTAACGTAAACGATGCCGGCTGTGACATGGCAATACTACCAAAGTAAATACGAAAATTGTACAACAAAAACAGCTGCTAATAGCAAGCAACAAGAAAGGCAACGAAACACGAAAAGTTCTGTGCGCAATTTTAGGTTCGTACCTCGATGGGTCTACCAATGTGAATAAAAAAAAAAAATAATATTAAAGTACGCTTCGCATGCAACATTTTCATGTCGCTTAGTTAGTTTCCTCGATTATAAATTTTTCTTCTCACAACAATCACCTCAACAACACAACGTTCGNACGAAACACGAAAAGTTCTGTGCGCAATTTTAGGTTCGTACCTCGATGGGTCTACCGATGTGAATAAAAAAAAAATAATATTAAAGTACACTTCGCATGCAACATTTTCATGTCGCTTAGTTAGTTTCCTCGATTATAAATTTTTCTTCTCACAACAATCACCTCAACAACACAACGTTCGACTAGCGCTTTATTGCCGGTTTAAAAATACTGGCCGCCGCCAGACTGTTGGTCGATTGCCAGACTCAACAGACAACACACACGCAGCACACCTTTTTACTCTCGAGGCACTCTCGTGTGGGCCTCCATGAGCTTGTTAGCTGTCTTTTGTCTTTATTTTGAAGGACTAATTGGACAAACGACTTTACTCTTCTGAGTTAAATGCGCGTAGTTAATGCCGCTGTTGTTGCTGCGGTTGTGGTGGTGCCCTTTGCCACTCGGTTCCACGCTCCTCTGCTTGTGTTCTTGAGCAACATTCTCGTAGCATGTTTATTTGAAGCAATTGACCTGATTCAAACATCTTATTTTGCTTTCCTTCAGCCACTGCTCGAACATGCAATGCAAATGGGGCATAGTAACGCGGATGGGCACAGGTGTATGTGCGTGTTTTTGAAGTGTTCATTGTCGACTGCGCTGTGGAGTACTAGGTCGCTCTGGTGCTGTGGCGCGTANCGCGGTTGTGGTGGTGCCCTTTGCCACTCGATTCCACGCTCCTCTGCTTGTGTTCTTGAGCAACATTCTCATAGCATGTTTATTTGAAGCAATTGACCTGATTCAAACATCTTATTTTGCTTTCATTCAGCCACTGCTCGAACATGCAATGCAAATGGGGCATAGTAACGTCTCGATGGCCACAGGTGTATGTGCGTGTTTTTGAAGTGTTCTTTGTCGACTGCGCTGTGGAGTACTAGGTCGCTCTGGTGCTGTGGCGCGTAGCCAAAACCCATTATGCGAACACCCTTGAAAATATGATTTTCCTTGAAATTGAAATGGAAAATTTGAAAGAGAAACTTATACAATTGCTGCCACATTTTTCACGCTAAACGATTCAACTAACTGCCCCTGCTGCAAGAGCTACCTACCGCCGCACACGACAGTTCATTAGCATTGCAAATTTCTGTCTAAATACATAAAGAATTATTTTTTATTTTTTTTTTTGCAAAAGTACATGCGAGCTGCGGCATGCTATGCGCGGTGTTTGCCGCACTTTACTCGCCTGCGGCATTCTTGGGAAGTCTACTCAAGCCTGCCACCTTANCGCAAGTGCTACCTACCGCCGCACACGACAGTTCATTAGCATTGCAAATTTCTGTCTAAATACATAAAGAATTATTTTTTTATTTTTTTTTGCAAAAGTACATGCGAGCTGCGGCATGCTATGCGCGGTGTTTGCCGCACTTTACTCGCCTGCGGCATTCTTGGGAAGTCTACTCAAGCCTGCCACCTTAACACGTTGCATGAAAATAATTTTTGAGCTTACGGTGGCAGTTTCACATGCCACAGTGCAACATCATGCACATCTTTGGCATAGCCCATTTACTGCTGCCACACATCATTTTCGTCATCTTGCAGCGGAAGAAATGCGTTGCATGTGCAACAAACTGCATGCCGCTGGCGCATGTTTCCCTCTCCAGCGTTGCAAACAAACATTCTAGAAACGCACTTTCATTACTTGCCCTGCAGCTTTTATATTGCTATTGTGGGTGTTGCATGCAACACGATTGCACAGCATTTCTGTTAAAAGTGTTGGTGGATGTGAATGTGCAAAATTTTCGTTGCCCTCTTTTTCGGCTGCACCATCGCCTGCCTGTCTGCCTGCCTTTCGCCCTTTCTTTGGCTTTTTTCCCAGTTCATTGGTGACGGTAATGGCTTGCGTGTTGCTCTAGTGCGCGCCACACCAGCATCTCGTGGTGGCATGTGTATTGCATGCATGCCGAATACCTGGTTATTTGCCTGTTTGCCACTTCTCCCGGCAACGCATACTACACACACGAAAGCCTCGTTGGTCTTCTTTGCGATTGTCCATTTGACTGCGCGGCAGGTCCACGTCGTTGACTTAGCTTTTGTGTTTCTCATTTGTATGAATCTATTTATTTTATCTGCTTCACAATACATAGTAGTAGTAGCTCACATACATGCATACATACATATTAATTTGCATGCATACCTACTTACTTATGCACACTCCATATGCACATGCATTCTTGCCACTCTTCGTCCGCCACCTGCTGTTGATTATGATGCAGATTTGCGTTTTGTTGTCTCATTTANGCACAATACATACTAGTAGTAGCTCACATACATACATACTAGAGTCCAGCGCAATTGTATTTGCCGCATTTCATNATATGCACATGCATTCTTGCCACTCTTCGTCCGCCACCTGCTGTTGATTATGATGCAGATTTGCGTTTTGTTGTCTCATTTAACTGCTGAGTCCCTTAATGACATTTACCACACACACGCAAGTGCACACGCACGCACTCATTCCAGTAAAAAAGCAATACCTGCTGGCCGAAATGCCATACGCAACCGCATACTCGTGGTATGCACATTGTATGTATATGCATACATACTCCAGCATGTACATATGTATATACTCCAGCATGTGCGTAGATATCATCTGTAAATGGCTTCTGATTGTTATGCACAGGAGATGATCCATTAGTGCTTTTACACGTTAATTTGGTTTTGCTTTAGCAGCAAAGAGAGGGAGTTTGTTGGTTGTGAGTAGAGTTGGCTGTGAAAAGGGAAATGCAATCAGCAATATTGTAATATTGTTATTTCTATCCAGCTATTAATGATAGCGATGTGCGTGTGCACATACTTAGATATTGAGATACTTACAAACATACATATATGTTTGTATATATGTATGACTTTTATAAGGGGGGCTATGATGGATGTGAATGATATGGGATGATTCATGGAGATAATAAGTACTGTCTGGCTTTGCATTTATCAGATTGTTCAATGAAGTTATAGATGTATGTATTATTCACTCTACATATTTCTAAATATACACACATGCATACCTGCGTGCTTTTGATTGCAATTTAATTACAGTTAATTTCTGCTATTTTTTTGTATCTGAAGACAAGTGCCCTGCCCATTAGAACAACACTAGATCGATGGAACCAAATCACCGCAATATTTAAATTTATCTACTTGATGGTTTTCTCTGCTATCTAATTCATATCAATGGTTACTATAGAAGGCGTATGCTTTTTTTATCATGTCTCAATCATCAGAAGAGTTAGTTTTTAAGAGTTTACTTAGCAGGCGTCACGAAGTACGCTGGCTATTAGGTGGACTTAAATAAATTAATTTTGAAATATTATTTTTACACATTTCATGAAACTGAATTGTATTAATAAAATTTCTTATTTTATCTTTTCAGGTAATTATGGTTCAGAATATAAAAGGATCTAAAAAACGTGTCGGCGGGTAAGAGGAAAGCATTAATAATAATAAAAAAGTAAGGGATACCTTTCATGAACACCAGAAACTTATAATACCTATATATTATTGTTATATATGTATTTCTTTTATTTAATTTTATTTTAGGGACCTTATTTTATTTTTTTCACATCTGATTTTTTGGTATATTTAAATTATTTTTTTAATTTTGTTTTTTTAATTGTATTTGTATATTTTTTTATTTAATTGTAAAATAAGCTTCTTTTTTGATTTTTTGTCATACTTCACTTTTTGGATTTATAAAAAAAAAAAAAAAAAATTAAAAATTAAATTTTTAAATGTTTTTTTACTTGTTCTTGCTTTATTCTCAATTTATTTTAGATAGTTTTCGGAATTCACAATTGTTTTAAGAAAGACTTTTGTCTTTCGAAGGAATTGTTCTGTAAGTCGTACTTCTCAATTCATTGCATGCGGCACGCGCCACGTCTATCAATATATTGTCTCATAAGAACGTTGAGAACGACTGCTTTAAAATCCATCTAATTGGTGTATTTGTAATCCGTAAGTTTCTGCAGCATACAACCAAAAATTCAAAATATGGATTACAGTAAGGTGAGCTCGGTACCATTCGTCTCTAGTGAAACCCAATCTGGCTAAAGACTGTTTTACCATTTGGCAAATTTAGAGCAGAAAAATAACCGGAAGCACTGTGCTGGGCACCAGGCACACAAAGTTTTTAAATATAATTCTCTATGTCGATCATATACAGCACTTGGTTAAAATCATTTAGATAGGTCTTTATAAGGCATATCTTTCATACCACTGATTGTTAAAACATGAGTTTTTTTTTATATTATGTTACTGCAGTGAATGCACCATACATATTGTTTTATTTGGCGGCAAACAACTAATTTCAAGTTCAGTATTCAGTTGGCATCGAAT